>NC_091462.1:73024754-73302254 GCF_027789765.1 Dendropsophus ebraccatus | reverse complement strand
CCAAAAAATAGGTGCAACGCCCTCAATGAATGTCCTCTATGTTGTAATGAACTTTTCCACAATCTATTTGTTTCCTTCCCAGGAATATGAGATCCCACTGGAGGAAGCAGAATGGGTTGGTTTAAGTTTAGAAGAAGCTGTAGAAAAACAAAGACTTTTAGAAAAGAAGGTGTGTATTTATTAAGGATTCATAAAACTGTATGTATGGTATATGTGCACAAAGTATGTCGTTTCTTCACTACTCACCATGGTTTTCTCTTGCAGCATATTTTCCATATCATTATTTGTAGAACTTACTGGATTTATATTCTAAGTACTGGATACAAATCCTATACAGATCAAATAGCCTATAATGTAATGTTTGTGATTAAATAATGTATAGCTGTTAATCTGTTTCCATAGTGATGTTCTCGCTTAAGGGACGATCACCTAATTTCCCCCCCCCCCCCCTTCTGTGTTTTAGGACCCCACTCCTGTTTTTAAAATTGAAGTAGAGGAGCTTGTTCAAAAATTAGCAGCTCAGAAACTAAAAGATTCCGCAGCTGTACAGCCCAAATCCTAAGAATCTAGTGATGGGACGTTGACCTTACAGCTGGAAAGCCATTGATGAAATACTCCTCAGGAAGTCCAGAACAATGCCTGATCACTTGATCATTAGTCATGGGAGCCTCCATCAACCTCCCCATTACATGTATTATCAGCCCTGGATGTATTTTACAAAAATTCTACATTAGACAACTAGTCCTCTAATAGCTCTTGAAAACCATTTAGTTCTAAACATTGATCTAGTCAACAATTCATAAAGCCTCAGACAGTTTTTTCCTTGAATTGTGTGCTCTTTGTTAATATGCTTAATTTAAAAAAAATGCGCAAATAAAAAATCTTGACAGATGTGAATTCTTTTCCATGATACAATAGTTTATACACAATTTTCCCTGCTCATGTTTTCTAGTGACATGCAGCATTTATGTATTTCACCATAATTGATTAACCAGATACGCTGCAGAAAACATTTTAATTATAGCTACTACTAAGGAATGTTCATTGCAGTGTTTGATGAATAAATTCAATGAACAGATTATCACAGAAACAGAGCTCCAACATGCAAAATTCTAGTAGTACACAGGCATTTATGACAAACCTCAGCACACCGAAACAGTAAATGTATTCTCCCAAATATGGGATGCATTGGGGTCCATCGATTAATGTTCCCTAGTTTTACTCAAGGATATGGCATAAATCACACGTTTCTAAAATCTCTGCCAGAAAGTTAGTATTCAGGCTATGGATGAATGCAGTCATGTGGGACCAGTGATGACCTTCTGTAAATGAGGCAATTTGGTGCACTGGAAAGACTACAGCCCTTGCTTCACCAATCTGCCCATCCCTCGTCTAAATATTCATCTGGCAGTCTGCAGTGATGAGCACTGACTGGAGTAACGCCATTGCAGAGTGCCACCTCTAAATTCAGCGGGCCTCCATTCTCAGGGTGCTATGGGAACACAACAGTGCTCTTGGTTTCCCTTTAGGGTAGATTGACATGTAATGAGTTTGCAGTGGATTTAACGCTGCACATACAGTATAACAGCGGAACTAAAATACACTGAGCATCCAGGGCTATAGACTCAAATGGTAACGAGTATCGCAGCTATAGACTCTTATGGTAACAAGTATCGCAGCGGATTTGCTGCGATATGTTCAGCATCAAATGTTATGCTATGTTCACACAATGTACATAAAACAGCCGTTGTAGTTAGTGTCAAACAACGTCCGTTGTACTGAAAAATGCATTAAATTCAATGCACAACAGCAGAAAATAATTGAAATTTCAATTATTTCCACCGCTGTACCACAAAGGCCTTTTTTTAACCCCTTAGCGGCCCATGACGTATCTGGGGGTGTTCAGAACAGGGTCCCGCCGGGACCCCGCTCTGAATGGCGCGGCTCCCAGCTGATATCTGCAGCCGGGGAGTGCCTCTATTAGCCGCTGCGGGTCCCGTTGCCGTGCCCGCTAATTAAGCACTTCAATGCAGGTGTCAAACCTGACATCTGCATTGAAGGGCTTTATTACTCACATCCCTGGTGTCTAGTGGGTCGGATCTTCCCCCTGCAATCGCGGGGGGGCAGATCCGTTCTTCTGCCCGTGCCTCAGCGTCTCAATGACACTGATCCCAGCTCAGCAATAGATTGCTGTGGCCTGCAGCAGGCCAAAGCAATCTATGACCGATCTAATCGATGTTTGCTGTGTATATACACAGCATTGATCTCTATGAGAGAGCAGTGCTGTGTATATACAAGTCCCCCAGGGGGACTTCTAGTTCATGTAAAAAAAAAGTGTTTTTATTAATAAAAAATCCCCTCCCCTAATAAAAGTTCAAATCACCCCCCTTTTCCCATTTTATAAATATAAATGAACAAATAAACATATTGCCGTGCACGTAATCGCCCAAACTATTAAATTATCGCAATCCTAATCTTGCACGATAAACGGCGTCAGCGCAAAAAAATTCCAAAGTGCAAAATTGCGCATTTTTGGTCGCATCAAATCCAGAAAAAATGTAATAAAACGCGATCAAAAAGTCATATATGCACAATCAAGGTACCGATAGAACACATCATGGCGCAAAAAATGACACCTCACACAGCCCCATAGACCGAAGGAAGCCTGGGAATAGAGCGATTTTAAGGAACATATATTTGTTAACAATGGTTTGAATTTTTTAAAAGCCATCAGATTCTATAAAAATTATACATGTTACATATCGTCGTAATCGAAACGACTTGAGGAACATGCATAACAAGTCAGTTTTACCATAGGGCAAACTGCGTAAATGCAAAACTCCCCGAGATCAAAACAAATTCCTTTTTTTCAATTTGACAGCGCAAATGATTTTTTTCGGGTTTTGCAGCATATTTTATGGAAAAATAATGCCTGTCATTGCAAAGTACAATTGGTTTTGCAAAAAAATAAGCGCTCATATACGTCTCTAGGTGAAAAAATGCAAGCGCTATGGACTTTTAAACATAAAATGGAAAAAGCAAAAGCGCAAAAACGAAAATTGGCTTTGACCTTAAGGGGTTAATAAACTGTGTTAACAACATCCGTCTATGACAAGAACATGTACTTACCTTCCTTACTGCAGCTGATACTATGCTGCTCTAGTCCCCATTGTGTGGCCATTTCTGGGTTCAGGTATGTGACTGCTGAACGGGTCTGCTACAATGGGGACCAGAGTGTCCTAGTATTGGAGCCAAGGACATGTTATTTTCTTTCATCCAGTTACTGGGCATGCAGCTTAAGAGTCCTGCCCGGACAATCCCTTTAAGAGCCCCACAAGCTTAGTTCTTAGCCAATTCACAAACAGAACAGACCTGATCAAGGGTCTAAGCTTGTAGACTCCCTCCAATAACATCTTGATGGGGTTTTTACTTTAATGTTAGGTTTAGCAATTAATATATTTATATCCCATCAATACATTTGCAGTCATCTACAGTATTACAGCCTATTAAGAGTGGTGTACAGTAGTGTTTTACAGGAAATGTTTTATGTATTTCCTTTTCAGTTCAGTATCTGGATGTAAGCCTGTATTACACATATAACATGCTTGTTCTTTTTAAAAACTCCCCTGGCGGTGGCCATATCGGGAAATCCTTCTTTCCTTTGTGTTTTGTATATACCCCACATGTACTGCATTGTGCAGGAAAAAAATATGAAATCACAAAAAACTGTATTGCCCATCTGTATTTAATATTTTCATAGTGAAGCATTTCTGGATAGTCCCATACTATAAATGAAAGTCAACAACACATCAAAAATGTATTTCAGATCATTTGTTTATAATAAAAATCTAATTGACATAATGCCATTTCTAATTATACATTCCCTTTAAAGGTTTTTTTATGGATCCAAAATGAAGCAGCGTATCCCTTTAAAGGGGTTGTATGGGATAAATTCATAATTGGGGATGCTGTGGGGACATGACAGTATATAATAACATGTCCCATTCCACTGCAGCTGCCGGATACTGGGCTGCCCTCTCTCCACCGCTGTTAGTGTTTCAGAAACATCGGGTGACGTGCAGCTCCCATCAGAAATGGGAGCTCAGCATAGGTGGGAGTGGCATGTCACCTCTTCATAGCAGTGCATGTGCTGCAGTGAGCACCCTTCCACAGCCATTTTATGAAATTGTTGTAGAAAAATATGCAGTTTTACTGAGATTATGGAAGCCAATGTAAAACTGCCATTTTTAACACAATTGTCATTATCGCCATAAAACAGCACCACAAGTGATGGTACCACAATAGTATGTACTATTAGGGTGGGTTCACATTGAGGAATCCGTGTGGACAAGTTCTGGCAAATTCCGTCGCTCATCCCTGCTCGCATTTCCGCTCGTCCCATAGACTCCATTCTATGGTCAGGCAATATCCCCTGTCCACTGAAAGAATGACATGTCAATTTTAGTGGACGGCGGATTTCCACTAGTGCATAGAATGGAGTCTACGGCACAGGCAGAAATGCGAGGGGGGACGAGCGATGTAATCCGCCGGAGGTACTCTGCGCGGATTTCTCATTGTGAACCCACCCTTATTATGCAGAAGGCTCTCAATGTGGCATAAGCACAGCTGTCATGAAGGGGCAAGGAGACATGGAAGAGTGACACCCTAAATCAACATCAAGGCTGTGGGTGAGCTAGGAGGGATTGATGGGTACCCGATATAGAGGGGAACCAGAAGACTGCTCTGAAGGTCATGTGACTGGTTTTTGCAGCACCAAAACGGTAGGGAAGTTACAACCTCAAGTTGGGACACTAAACAAATTGTGAATAAAAACTGAATGCAATGATGTGGAGGTGCCAACATCTAATATTTTATTCAGAATAGAACACAAATCACAGATCAAAAGTTTAAACTGAGAGAATGTATCATTTTAAGTGAAAAATCTTCACAAATTTCAAAATTTCACAGTGTCTACAAATCCCAAAAATGTTGGGACAAGTAGCAAGAAGTGGCTGGAAAGATTACATTGAGCATAAAACACACAGCTGGAAGACCAATCAACACTAATTAGGTGAATTGACAACATGTTTGGGTATAAAAAGAGCTACTCAGGGTGTCACCAATTCCACCATTGTTGCGCAGAAAGATACCAGCAATACCAGGATGGTGTTACCCAGCGTAAAATAGCAATGAATTTCAACTTATCATCAACCATACATAACATCAACAATAGATTCAGAGAATCTGGAACAATCGCTGTGCATAAGGGTCAAGGCCGTAAACTCTACTGGATGCTCGTGATCTCCAGGCACTTAAACGTCACTGCACCTCGTACAGGAATGCCTCTGTCAAGGGAATAACAGAATGGGCTCAGGAATACTTCCAGAAAGCATTGTCAGTGAACTTAATCCATCGAGCTTCAGCAAGCTTCACAAGCTCAGCCTTTCGCACTGGGCCAGGGGTAATTTAAAATGGAGTGTGGCAAAGTGGAAATCTGTTCTGTGGTCAGATGAGTCATGATTTGAAGTTCTTTATGGAACAGTGGGACGCCATGTCATCCGGACCAGAGACGACAAGGACAACCCAAGTTGTTATTAACGCTACATTCAGAAACCTGCATCACTGATGCTATGGGGTTGCATGAGTTCTTGTGGCATGGGCAGATTGCATGTCTGGAAAGGCACCATTAATGCAGAGAGCTAGGTTCAGGTTCGAGAACAACATATGCTCCCATCTAGTCGTCATCTCTTTCAGGGAAGCAATCACAACATCCTAGCTACATAGGAGAAGGATTCGGATACTGAAATGGCCAGCCTGCAGTCCAGATCTTTCACCTATAGAAAACATTTGGCTCATCATAAAGAGGAAGGCGCGACAAAGAAGGCCCAAGACGATGAACAGTTAGAGGCCTGTATTAGACATGAATGGGAGAGCATTCCTATTTCTAAACTTGAGAAACTGGTCTCCTCTGTCCCCAGACATCTGTTGACTCTTGTAAGAAGAAGGGAGGATGCCACACAGTGGTAATAACAGCATGGTCTCAACTTTTTGGGGGGATTTGTAGACAGTGTGAAATTTCTGAAACAACATATTTTTCACTTAAAATTATACATTCTCTCAGTTTAAACTTTTGATCTGTGATTTGTGTTTTATTCTAAATAAAATATTAGATGTTTAAACATTACAAAGAAGTTAACAAAACCTGTAAAAATGTAATAAAAGCAGCAAAAATTCACAATGAAAGGCAGGTAGCCATAGATAGCAAAAAAAAAAAAAAAAAAATTCTTCAAATATATTAATGCAAAAAAACCAAGGTCAGAGCATGTAGGACCCCTAAATAATGGCGAAGGGGAATCAATAACTGGGGATCAGAAGAAAGCTGAGTTACTTAATGGGTTCTTCAGCTCTGTATATACAAAAGAAGAGAATGGAGCTGTTGTGGGTGGGGCCAGTACTGAGGTGGGTGGGGCCAGTGCAGCCAACACATGTAATGTACTGAACTGGTTTACTATAGATATGGTCCAAGATAAATTAAACAAACTCAATGTAACCAAAGCTCCAGGGCCTGATGGATTACACCCCAGAGTTCTTAGGGAACTCAGTTCTGTAATTTCTCTACCCTTGTATGTAATATTCCGTGATTCTTTGCTTACTGGTATTGTGCCGAGGGACTGGCGTAAGGCAAATGGACGTCTGATGGGTAAGTTAAAGTCTATCGGTTTGGAAAGTTTAATGTGTAACTGGATTGAAAACTGGCTTAATAATCGTACCCAGAGAGTGGTGGTCAATGATTCCTACTCCAAATGGTCCCCGGTAATAAGTGGTGTACCCCAAGGGTCAGTACTGGGCCCTCTTCTGTTTAACTTGTTTATTAATGATATTGAGAATGGAATTAACAGCAATGTTTCTATCTTTGCAGATGACACCAAGCTTTGTAGTATAGTACAGTCTATGGAAGATGTGCAGATGTTACAGGATGACTTAGACACACTGAGTGTTTGGCGTCCACTTGGCAAATGAGGTTCAATGTGGATAAATGTAAAGTTATGCACCTGGGTACTAATAACCCACATGCATCATATGTCCTGGGGGGAGTTACTCTGGGGGAGTCACTGATGGAGAAGGATCTGGGTGTACTTGTAGATAATAGACTACAGAACAGCACACAATGTCAGTCAGCGGCTTCTAAGGCCAGCAGGATATTGTCATGCATTAAAACAGGTATGGACTTACGGGACAGGGATATAATATTACCGCTTTATAGGGCTTTGGTGCGGCCTCATCTGGAGTATGCTGTCCAGTTTTGGAACCCGATTCATAAAAAGGATGTTCTAGAGCTGGAGAGGGTACAAAGATGGGCAACTAAACTAATAAGGGGAATGGAGCATCTTAGGGTGCGTTTACACAGACAGATTTATCTGACAGATTTTGGAAGCCAAAGCCAGGAATGGATTTGAAAAGAGGATAGATCCCAGTCTTTCCTTTATGACCTGATCCCTGTTTATAGTCTGTTTCTGGTTTGGGCTTCAAAGATCTGTCAGATAAATCTGTCTGTGTAAACGCACCATTTGTTATGAGGAGAGATTAAAAGAATTACATTTATTTAGTCTGGAGAAGAGACGTTTAAGGGGTGATATGATTAATTTATTTAAATATATAAATGGCCCCTAAAAGAAATATGAGGAAAAGATGTTCCAGGTAAAACCCCCTCAAAGGACAAGAGGGCACTGCCTCCACCTGGAGAAAGAAAGGTTCAATCTCCGGAGGCGATACGCCTTCTTTACCATGAGAGCTGTGAATCTGTGGAACAGTCTACCACAGGATCTGGTCACAGCAAAAACAGTAGAGTGCTTCAAAACAGGGCTAGATAAGTTCTTAGAGCAAAATAATATAAATGCATATGTATAGAACCTATCACCCCTCCCCCTTCCCTGTATTCCATCCCCTCCTTGGTTGAACTTGATGAACATATGTCTTTTTTCAACCGTATTAACTATGTAACTATGTTGGCACCTCCACATCATTGCATTCAGTTTTTATTCACAATTTGTTTAGTGTCCCAACTTTTTTGGAATTGAGGTTGTAAAAAAAAACAACAATTGACTAGGGTGCCATAGGGAGTTTATAGCATAGAAGACACCCAAGGAAAAGGCACTGGCACCATCCTTTTGGTTTAAGTATAGTAGGCGCTGTAGGAATCTGCTTACACAAGCCTCATAAAGGACTTAGGCCCAAAACATTGCAGTTTTGTTCCTGTATTAAGAGCAAATATAAAGGAGCTCAGTTATGTTCATTTGCAGCATGGAATAAGATTCTCTACACTTGCAATACCAATCTACTACAAATGTACCTCTCAATTTCTTGATTGTAAAAATGTTTTGCTGACTCTAAATCCTTTTTTTTCTTAGAAGAACAATAAAGACTTGTTCTTTACTATTGCACATAATGAGGTAAGCTATGTGCCTAGTTGGCAGCAGACCAAGGTCTCCCCTCTCCACAATACTGCAGGGTACCACTCCTCCAGCCAAGCAGCATAGTCAGGCTATCCACTGTGCATCCAGCTTAGGATCTACATGTACACACACCAAACTCTACATTAGATACTCAGCATTCTCTTTATATTGTTTATTTTCTGTTGCATTACATAATAATATTTTAGCTACATTCCATCTCTGGACTATATATATATATATATATATATATATATATATATATATATATATATATATATATATATATTATATATTATATACGTATATCTTATAATGCATTATATTTTAACTAACAATACATTCTATGGCTGCTTGGAAATAGAAATGTGCAAAATATGTCGGACCGTGTGGGATCCTTAAACATGTCATAGTGCAGATGAGGGGAGCCTCAGCCCCTAATGAAGGGGTGTCCATTAGGGGTTAGGGCATACCCGAGGAATGCCCTATGACAGGGATGGATGTTCCCCATCCCTGCCCTAGCAGATGGCTTTGCATATTATAAATTAAACAATAACTTATATAAATGCTGAGATGGACCGTAAAAATGTACAAATGGTCCTGCAAAAAAAACCATTATAGCTTCATAAATGTACAAATAAAAAAAGTTAAAGCTGGCACAATGTGAATAGGCAAAAACTTAAAAGAAAACATTCTCCACATCATTTCTTAAGGGAGTAAAGAGCTGTACCCATTGACACCTGTAGATTACTAATAATACATTTCTATTAAAACAAAATCTTCATGAAATGTAAATTCACTAGTCTTCTGGGCTCTCCCCATGTACCGTGCATTGCTACATACCTGCTAGGAAGGAAACATAGTACTGTCCACCCAGAATATCATGCCCCATAAACATAATACAAACACCACACATCTGCTAAAACTACTGTCACACACAAGCTGGGTAATAGGAGGAAGTGGATGGGTGGTTGGGGGTATGTAGGCATTCATTTGCTGATACTGAAGTAGCTGCCATTAGTGGTTTTCACCTTTGGACACCTCTGTTATCATGTAGTAAATCTAAATAATTCTGAAACAATTGACTATTGAAAGTCTTTACATCAGAGGTCGACTCATGGATTTACACCACATGTTCCTTTAAAAAAGTTCATCTTCTATCCAAATAGTCTTCCTTTGTTCCTCTGCAATCCTTTCCTTGATGACACGAATAAGATCATCAAAGGTGTTCCACGTATCTGGATCTATAATTGCATAGAGACACGGAAGGGCCTCTAACTCCTTCTCTTTCTGGCGACAAGTACGTAAAAATTCTTCTTCATTCTCCTGCTTGGACAACAGCCTTCTGCAGCAGAGGAATACAATGCTCAGTTTACACGGATCATTAAAGAGGTAGTCTAGCACTTTAACCCCTTCAGGACCGAGGTCCTTCGTCCGGGCCAAAAAATGCAGTGTTCCTCCCCACCTTCTAAGAGCCAAAGTGCTTTTATTTTTCCACCTACAGGGCTGGTTTATGTGTCATTTTTGTCATCTCTAGTTGTTATTAATATCATATTGTTGTACCAGAAAAATTTTCATTTCTTTTTATAAATTTTTTTCTGATATGCAATTTAAAAAAAATCAGCAATTCTGGTGTTTTATGTTCACACTTTGTATATTTTTTTATGAAAAGAACGGCCTTTGTTGCTGATTAAAACAACGGTTGTCCTATTGAAATCAACTGAAAAAATGGCCGTTGTTCACACACTGTATTGAACAATATGCTGTTTAATACCGCTGTGGAAATTGACCGGCCGTAAATAATTGACAGTTTACACACTGTGTATCTGTCATACTGGCCGTAGTGTGCATGGAAATAAATGGTTAATTGATTTACAGGCACACCCATATGGCCAGCACATTTCAATAGGTTTTAAATAATGTTTCTTCAGCCGATAAGCAGTATCGGCAGAGGAACATGTTAAATGGAGTCCGTTGTTTGACACTGCAAACAACGGCTGCTGTAATAAACTGTGTGAACATAGCCTTAGGCTGTGTGCCCACACAGTATTTTTTTTCAGTAGTTTGGTCAGCATTTTGCAACAAAAACCAGGAATGGATTCAAAACATTTAATGGCAAATAATCGTTGTTATGTTAAAACAACGGACGTTATTTCCCATTAAATGGCAGCCATCCACTTAATTTCAGCAGTGTGTGAACATAGCTTTTCTGTGTTTTCTATCCACTTCTGGTTTTGGTTGCAAAATACTGAACAAAAATACTGTGTTGGAACATAGCCTTAAAGGGGTTATCAAGGTTTAGATAAATATGGCAGCATTCTTCCAAAAACAACAACACATCTCTCCTCAGTTTGGGTGTGGTTTTGCTGCTCTGTTCCATTGAAGTGAACAGAGCCCGGTTTTAATACCACACACAACCTGGGACCAGGTGTGTCGCTGTTTTAAGAAGGAAACAGCTATGTTTTTCTAAACCTGGATAACCGTTTAAGAGGGAAAAGTCATGTTTTCCATTTAGAATTAAGTTCGATAAAAGCAATAAAAACAATGACCCAGGCACTGACGCAAGCCACTTAGACATTCATTAGGAATTACAATACCTAAACTTTTTCATGTTCTTCTCAGGCATTTTAATGTAAAGAATAATGGGAAACATCTTTGCTTTGATTAAGTCCTTTGTACACTGCAATCCAACATCAAGCAAACAGTGTGTATTCTAAAAAAAAAAATAATAATAATACAGTGATAATAAAATCAAGTTAAATGTACTGGTAGATATAAATGCCTAACTGAAACTTTCATTGCATCAGTATATTAAGAGAATATGTTACATAACCAGAGATAGAACTGGCTGAATTCCTAGCTAGTGTCCTGTATACAAGAGCAATACTAGACCAGATGTTGGGCTAAAGACAACAAGGTAGATATTTCCCAACATATGTTCATTTATTAGACCGTTAAAAATAGGTTTAATCACTCGACAAACCCTTTAATGCACAGGTCTCCAAACTGCGGCCCTCCAGCTGTTGCGAAACCACAACTCCCATCATGCCTGGACCGCTAAAGCTTTGGATTTGGCTGTGCAGGCATGATGGGAAATGTAGTTTTGCAACAGCTGGAGTGCCGCAGTTTGGAGACCCATGCTTTAATGCATTGGTGAGAGGATGGCTATTTTTTATATAGACTGGTTGGGCTTGTGTGCCAGGGCTGTTAGTCTTGGTCCAGCCCTGGGTTAAGCTGAGTGCAATGTATAGTTGTACATACATAAGACATGGCAAAAAAATCAGGCCTTCATGTTCTATATCAGTGCTTCTCAAACTGTAAGGTGGGCCTCACCAGCGAGGCGCCCCCTAGTTATTAATAAAACACAGCTGGGGATGGAGACTGGTGACGTTGGTGACTATAAGCTGCATAGTCCTTTCCCTGACTGCAACAATCTCCGGTTTAGGAAAATTATTGACTCATTTTGTACTTTACCTATACAGAGTTTAGGAGACAATGAAAGGTAGACTGAGCAATATATATCTATATCTATATATATATCTATATATATCTATATATATATATATATATATATATATATATATTTTTTTTTTTGTATGGACCTCCACCACAGATGGTGAGACCTCGGCATTCTCTTGTTCAGTCTGGTGAGGCACAGACATCACTTTGTTGGGTGAAGCCCAAGCTGAAAAAGTTTGAGAAGTTCTGTTCTAGATATTGCACTACACTGTGACCCTAAAAGACCACTCTCATGTTAAAAGCTGGTATAATGAGAACATCACCCTATAGCCAGGTCTATATAGCAGATAGTAAGTGGTCATTCTGGAAAAAGCTTCACTAGATTGTTTATGTTAACAGTCTTAAATATCTCCCACACTATGGGGTCATGACCACACATATGGGGCCTAAAAGTGTATTTAGCGTACCTTAGAAATCACAGACTCGATATTAGCTGGAGTAATCCACTCATATATGCTCAGGTTCCTTTCTCTTGAGTAAATAATTGTTTCTGTTTTCTGTTTCCTCTGAAACACTTCTTTAATTCCACTTTCTAGGAATAAAATACATGTGTAGTTATAGCTGGCTTTAAAGGGAATGTTTCATCAGGGGGAAGCCGGTGCTGTGGTCCTATTTTTGGTCCTATAGAACAGCACCGTTCTATTCACGTCTATCACCCTTAGTGGGAGGAAACCTCCGCCCCTCTATGACGCTGCTCCATTTATTCTAATAGAGCCTTGTCACAGAGGGGAGGGGGTTTTGTCACTCTGGGGGTCGGCCTGGTCTGCCTTGGTAATAGACTGACGCTGTGCGAGGGAACCAGGCCGTGGTTCAACTAAAGGACTGCAGCACCGGCTTCCCCACACCAACACCGTTCTATTCATTTGCAACACTTAAAGTGAATGTACCTGATGGTACATTCGCTTTAAAATACTTAATAAATACTTTTATGTGAAATATACTCCAAGCTATGACAAGCTATTTACAGGGCAACTATTGTTTACAGAAACTTCTAGGAAGAGATCTGAATACAGCATGCTGAGATTTCTTAGGAGAGACTGACAGTGCCTAGTGGAAATGAACAGACACGATACCTACTGTATCTGATGGCATATGTTTGCTTGTTTTAGTGATTGTGTGGCTATTAGTCCCTGAATCTCCACCCATCTATATTTTTGACATGTTAAAAGTTTCTTAACGTATCCTTATCACCTTTAAAAGCAACTTATCTCTAGGACACAAGAGATGTCAAAAGTTTTGATCAGTCAGGGACTGGGTGTTTAGAACCTCACTGATCATTAGAGCTGGGGGAAGCTTTTAGCAGTGCACTTCACTCTCTGGCTCACTGCATCTTGATTACAATGGAGTTCATCTCCTGCAGTGAGATGAGAAAGTTGAGAAAGAGAAGCGCTAAGCCGAACACTTCTCCCTGCAATTGGTGTATTTCCTATACACAGTCGCTTGGCGATCCACCCCTTAATTCTAAGTTTGTTTTTTTTTGCTGTTAAAGAAAATCAGTGTGCCATGCAAGGAGATATTTGTGTTTTCTTTTGCATTTACCAGTTAACCTTGAAGACACTTACCTGGCTTACATATATTAAACTCTAAGGCACCAGAGGAGTTAAGCAGTTTTTGAATAATGGTTTTGGCGAGTGTGCTAGGAGCAAAGAGAACCGGTCTCCTCTTCTCAACGTGGACTGGATGAACCAAACTGTAAGGTACCAGGTCCAGGCCTTTTGTAATGTCATTATCTTGCTCCAAGTCTAGGGGAAATTATTTGAAACACAATCAAATAGTAAGGACTATTACATAGTATATGTGTTCTCCCATTGGTCCTAGCCCTTTAAAGAAGGAAACACTAAAGTAATAGAAAACCTTACAAATAAGGTAAGACAAGCAGTACATAGGGGATACGAATGGCCCAGGAGTGTAGCCATAGGCGGTGCACTGTTAGTAGGCACACCTGGGACTTGCCTAAGGTGTATAATGTACATGGAATATACATGGTAGTTAAGGGCTTAGGGTGCCTTTACACAGAGAGATTTATCTGAAAGATTTTTGAAGCCAAAGCCAGGAATGATTTTGAAAAGAGGAGAAATCTCAGTCTTTCCTTTATGACCTGTTCTCTGTTTATAGTCTGTTTCTGGCTTTGGCTTTAAAAACCTGTCAGATAAATCTCTCTGTGTAAACACACCATTAGGGACTGCAAATGTGTCAAGTTATCAGAAATTACTACTGTTTTTGCTTCTGGCCTTTATTTTTTGCAAATGTGCATAAATCAGCATTGTATGGGGCCAATACACAAAGTCAGAAAAGTTTATGTAGCGGTTAATATATTAGATGAGGGAATATGATTTTTATTATAATATTAGAAATCATACCATCTTGTTTTTCCAATAAAAGTTTCAAACTTTCAATGGAGGTGGAACCAGATGACACCATGCGCACACGTTCACTGCTGTTCATCCTTTTGTATTTATTCTCGTATCCTTTTACAAACTAAAAGCAAAAAAAATTCTAAATAATAGATTAATGGATTTTTCACATAGGTAAAACTGAATTAATATAAAATAATATGTGAATAATAATATAAAATCACATTTCCCTATACCCATTATTTTTTTCTAAAAGCAGACACCTGGCACATTATAAAAAAAAAGTGACCCAGTACTTAGCCCTCATAGCCACACCCATGCAATTTCGTAATATGTAATACAATATGTAATGGTAGGCAGAGCTGGCCTTTGGGGTGTGCGACCTGTGCAGACAGACAGCACACAGAAATTTCTTAGTTAGAGGTGCCGCCTATCCGTTCAGAGCGTTCCAGCAGACAGACAGGCAGACAGCACATCTAACTTTTGTGTGCTGTCTATCGGAGTGCCCCTGGTGGCCCTCCTTCCGCAGTGGTGTGTTCTCTTACCCTCTCCTGCAGCATGACATCACCCAGCACTTGTGCCTCATCATACAGAGGTTGAGTAGCTGTCTGTATGGCTGGGCGACTAGGGAAGAGGGATCGAGTAGCTGTATGGCTGGGGAGGGGGGGAGGGTAGCTGTCTGTATGGCTGGGGAGGGGGGGAGGGTAGTTGTCTGCATGGCTGGGGGTTGAATTGCTGTCTGCAAGGCAGGGGTGGTAGCTGTCTGTAAAACTGGGCAGATTGGGTAGCTTTCTGTATGGCTGGGGGGGTCGGGTAGCTGTCTGTATGTCTGGGGGTGCACTCTGAACTTAGCAGGGGTCTGTAAGGCGGGAGCTGTCTATGGCTGGGGGGATTGGATAGTTTTCTGTATAGCTGGGGGGGTCGGGTAGCTGTCTGTATGGCTGGGGGTGCACTCTGAAGTTAGCAGGGGTTTGGGCTAGCTGTTTGTATAACTGGGGGTGTTAGGTAGCTATCTATATGGCTGGGGGGGTTGGATATCTGTCTGTATAGCTGGGGGGTCGGGCAGTTGTTTGTATGGCTGAGGGGTGGATGTCATTTGGAGGGATGGGAGGCAGTAAGATTTAGTCTATGTCACCTTTAGGAGGTCTGAGCAGAGGCCCCCGGGGGAAGTTGGCGCCCAAAAAAATTTGCACAGGGCCTGATGGTAGGGGACTGGGGTGTGCAGCCCTAATCTCCATCCGCACCCCTGTCACCACCTACTTTTAGCATCTGTCCTAGTTGACAGAAGTTTACTAAGGGCACAGAAGAGGCAAGGATGGTCAGAGGCAAGGAAAGTCAGAACGGAGAGAACGTAAGTACCAGAACCAAAACCAGAGCAGGAAAACTAGGGAAACAGAACTGGGGTCAGTAGATCAAATGAGCAAAGAACAATGCACATGAAGTACAAGAAGCAACAATCAGGTGACTGTGGCCAGCAGTGGCGATGAGTCTCTTTGGCCCAGTGTTCCCGTTGCCTTATAGACTATGTTTACCCGCCCCTGGACCATGCCAAGGTAAGTATTATATCGTTATAATTATAATAAAATACTCTAAAGAAACTACCTGAACAATTTGTCCAAAAAGGAAGCTTGCTCTTGAGAGCCGAGGACTGGTCTTTGGATCGCTCACTGCATACTCTTCAGGCTGAAGGGCATTCTAAGGTCATTAGGGATTAAAGATACATTTTATTATAAGAAGCAGTATCATTGGGCAGAGGATGTAACTGTACATGGGTTTCGGCAGCTTGGGCATGCAGTGTTGCCAACATTATTATAAATGCCTACATCTCTTTAAAGGGAACCTTTCACCATGAAAATTCTGTATAATTTGCAATTTATTGATTAAATTAAATTGATGTCTGATAACATGTCAAAAGTTATTTTTTGTGACAGTGCCTATTTAACATTATTTATGAACTTAAAACACAAAGGGGAAAATTTATTGCATTGTCGTATAAGAAGATTCTCTTTGTGGCCCATAGCAACCAATCACAGCTCAGCTTTCATTTTAACAGTGAGACATGAAACCTTTGCTCTGATTGGTTGATATAGGCCACAAAAAGAATCTTACTATAAGACAACTCAATAAATGTCCCCCAAGATGTATTAAGCATAATGAAAAAGCTTAAAGGGAGCCAGTCAATGACATTGTGCAGCCCTCTTTGCGAACACTGTAACATGATGCATGATGTAGTGTCTGAGAATTTACCCGCTAGCTAGCAGTATGTGGCCTGAAAAGAGTCACAGTGTACAGTGTACTAGCGTTTAGGTGGCAGCAGTTGTCGTGGTGGTGGTCGCTGCGGGGGGCTGTGCCATTTTTGAGTTAGGGACCCACACTTTATCAGGAACATTAATGCGGTGTGTGGGCTTATGCCTTTTGATCAAAATGTAACTAAGCAGAGAAGCAGAAGTCAGTCATAAGCATTTTGGATGTGAGACCATGTCTATTTTTTGGGAGTACAGGTGCTGCTTTATAGGCCACACACTGTCTTCTTGCAGATGAAGACTCTCAGCATCTATACCACGTAAAAGCATATAGAACAGTATAGAAGTATCCAGGAAAAGTTATAAAATGCCTACCTCTGAGCTTTATGTCTGGCATATGTCTGGGATATATGCACCACATTTAAAGCATAAATGAACAGACCCTACAGACCCAACTTATAGAATAAAGATGCCTTTACCTTTGTGGCTCGTAATGTATTGCTTGAACCTTCACTTTCCTCCTTATTTCTTTGTAATAATCTTTGAAGCTTAACCAGTAATAATTGCTGGGCTCTGTTAAATTAAAAAAAGTTATTGAAACATAATGAAGAAAAAAGTATAGAATAAGGGGTGGGGTGACCAGGAATCGCAGTGTAGGCCCACCCATGGTGGAAGCCTTTCCTAGTGTTTAAGGGGTTATCCAGCTCTACAAAAACATGGCCACTTTTGCACCACTGTTGTCTCCAGTTTGGGTGGGGTTTAAAACTCAGTTTCATTGAAGTAAATGCAGATTAATTGCAAACCACACCTGAACTGGAGAACAGAGTGGGGCAAAAGTAACCATGTTTTTGAACCGCTAGATAACCGCTTTAACAGCTGATCACTACATCATTACATTGATCACTACATCATAGGTACATACAGGTGCAAAAGGTTTTAAAGCGACCCTGTACCCACAATCTGCTCCCCCCCCCCCCCCCCCCCAAACCGCTTGTACCTTTGGATAGCTGCTTTTAATCTAAGATCTGTCCTGGGGTCCGTTCGGCAGGCGATGCAGCTATTGTCGTAAAAAAAAACAACTGGCAGCCCCAGTGCCCAATGGCCAGGGCTTAGATTGTGTATGCATTAGGCTGGCACAGCCTTTCTGTCCCTCCTCCCCGTCCTCATTATTAGGAATGTTCCAGGTAGATTGTCTCCTATTTCTCAGCTGTGCGAACACTGCACATGGGCTGGATTGTTAAGGCACCTGTGCAATGTTCAGACAGGAGAAAATGTTCTAGGGGCATTCCTAATGATGAAGAGGATGGGGAGAAGGGACGGAGGGGTGGTGCAATGTTAGGGCACAGATACTCCCCTTGGGCACAGGGCTGCAAGTTTAAAAGTTGTTTTTTAGGACAATAACTGCATCACCTGCCCAACCGACCCCAGGACAGATCTTGGATTAAAAGCATCTATCCGAAGGTACAAGTGGTTTAAGGGGGTCAGATTGTGGGTACAGATTCGCTTTAATGTCCAGTATAGTTCTCTTCACATTTTGTTATTTTAAAGATCAAAAGGGGGCTGATGGGGGGGGGGGGCTCTGCTGCTAGAGCCTGCCTGATCAGTTAATATGACTGGCACAGAGGCCGAATAAAGGAGTCTGGCTGCCATAGGAATCAACTGACACACAACAATTGTGTTGCGGAGGTCCCGATCAAGCATCAGACACCAGAAACTCCATTTAAATTATGTGATTGCTATTGAACATGGCATTTAAGCAGTAGCGGTCTTTGGCACCAAGCACCTCAAACAATCGCTTGGGGCCCCCAACATCCAGGGGGGCCCCCACACCGCTCACAGTTACATGCAGCAGCAGCACTGACAGGGCGGGAGCCATTGGCTCCCTTTCTGTCAGTCACTCTGGTGGCCGCAGGAAGTGTTTTCCCTGCGATCACAAGTGGCCGCTCTGTCCTTGTGGTGCCGGTGCTCCAGTGATATCACTGGAGCATCGGCGCCAGAACAAGGGGAGTGTGGCCTCTTGTGACCACAGGGAAAACCCTTGCGGCCACAAGAGTGAAGAGAAGAGGAGACGCCCGGACCCAGGTGAGCATAAGTGTTTGTTTTATTGTGTTATATACTATATGGGAGGGGGAGCACACAGGGGCCTGTGTAACTGGGGGAGCGCACAGCGGGGGTCTATATAAATAGGGGGGAGCACACAGTGGGGCTATATAACGGGGAAGACACAGGGGGGCTATATATAACTGGGGGACCACACAGCGGGGCTATAGACTACTGGGGCTTCACAGAGGGGTCTATATACTACTTGGGTCAGCACACAGGGGGTCTATATACTACTTGGGGTGGCAGAATGGGGTCTATATACAACTGGGGGAGCACACAGAAGGTCTATATCCAAGTGGGGGAGCACACAGGGGGTCTATATACTACTGGGGGAGCACACAGGGGGTCTATATACTACTGGGGTAGCACACAGGGGTCTATATACTACTGGTGGGGCACACAGGGGGTATATATACTACTGGGGGAACATACAGGGGGTCTATTTACTACTGGTGGGGCACACAGGGGGTCTATATTCTACTGGAGGAACACACAGGAGTCTATATACTACTGGTGGGGCACACAGGGGGTCTATATACTGCTGAAGCAGCACACAGGGGGTCTATATATAACTGGGGAGGCACACAGGGGTCAATATACTACTGGAGGAGCACACAGAGGTCTATATACTACTGGCAGGGCACACAGGGGGTCTATATACTACTGGGGGAACACACAGAGGGTGTATATACTACTGGTGGGGCACACAGGGGGTCTATATACTACTGGGGGAAGCACACAGGGGGTCTATATATAACGTGGAGCACACAAGGGGTCTATATATAACTGGGGGAGCAAACAGGGGGTCTATATATAACTGCAGGCAGCACACAATGGGTCTATATACTGCTGGAGGAGCACACAGTGGTCTATATACTACTGGGGGAGCACACAGGGATCTATATAATACTGGTGGAGCACAGAAGGGGTCTATATACTACTGGGGGAACCACACAGGGGGTTTATATACTACTGGAGGAGCACACAGGGGTCTATATCCAAGTGGGGGAGCACACAGGGGGGTATATACCACTGAGGGAGCACACAGGGAAGCTATATACAAGTGGGGGAGCACACAGGGGGTCTATATACTAGTGGGAGAGCACACAGGGGGTATATGCAACTGGGGGCAGCACACAGGGGGTCTATATACTTTTGGGGGAGCACACGGGGGGCTATATATAACTAGGGGAACACACAGGCGTCTATACACTACTGGGGGAAGCACACAAGGGGTATATACTACTAAGGGGAAGCAAACAAGGGGTATATACACTACTTACTACTGGCGGCTGCGCACAAGGGGTATATACTACTGGGTGCAGAGGTCTATTGTTGTGGAGTGCGTGTCGAGGGGGGGGGGGCAGACATAACTTCGCTTGGGGCCCCAGAAAAGCCAAGACCGCCCCTGCATTTAAGTGGTTAAGTAACCAACATTAACATGATTGTTGATATCAATCCTTGGCGGTGAGTGCTGGCTGCTGATAGTAGTTTCATACTGCGGTCATGTGCCATAAGTGTTAACAATTTACACATATAATTTAGCATATCTTACGACTGTTAAGTAAAAAAAAACTCTTTGCAAATTGGAATTTTTTAGTAAATAGCACACACCTGCTATAGCTAGGTATAGTTCCATAGTCCATGTTTCTGTCAGTAAACGGATCAATTCTGGCACACAGCCACTCATATCTTCCCTGATGCATGGTATCAAGAACATGAACAATTTCATCACATTGTACGGACAATGTACAGCTGTCCAAGTGGTTTGAAATGTTTAAATTCAAACGGATAAAAAATGAGTCTCCTGAGCGAATTTTTCCTTCTTCAAGATCTTTCAGCAGTTTTCTGTAACCTGTAATAGTCAAAGCAAATGAGTACACTTGGGTGGATAAACAGATATAAGTCCCTTTTACTCATGAATACTGGCATATTTCTAGGCTGTAGAACCAGATTTCACATATAGCAAAACCAAACCACAGAAGTCAACTTCCTAGGGTCCTTATAATGGCTCGCCATACTCCGATGCCCCCAGGTCTTAATGTTAGAGCAGGATAAGAACACCCAACAGTAATGAAACAAGGAATGCATACAAGCTTGAATCAAGTCAGAAATAATGTGTAACTAATCACAAGGAAGATTTTGGTAGACAGGGCAGTAGAACCTGCAGGTTGATTGAGCGACCACTTACTGAAGGGGAATGCAGCATACAGGAGCAGATAACTTGTAGGAGTGAGAAACTAATTAAATAGGATCATTGCAAATGACACGAGTTGTAGTATTTACAACTGCTTTGTGCAAACCACTAATGGACAAGAATGCAGGCACATGCAGGCAAAAACAATCATACAACCTATGGCTGTATCCATGTTTTCCAGGACTGCATCTAACTTCTTCAGTCACCGTTAATCAATGATACCATATATTGTTAGCTGCCAGAGGGGCAAGGGACTGATTCTGCTCAGAGCCCACCCCCAGCAGAACAGAACAGCAAAAGCACTAAGGGATCACAGAGAAACAAAAAAAAGAAAGGGTTTATATAAGCTATAAACATTTACATATAAAAGAGTACATCTCTGTACTCTTTGTGTGACAATTATTCTCCTAATTTCTAATTATTCTCTTAATTTCTAATTGAAACGTTTAGGTGGATACTTAAAGTGTAGAGAAAAACTTCTGACATGTCACAAAGACACGTCATATATTTTGATCGGTCGGGAGCCTGTCAATGACATTGTGCAGCCCTCTTTGCGGACACCATAACATGTCTGAGAATTTACCTGCTAGCTGTCAGTGTGTGGCCTGAAAAGAGTCACAGTGTACAGTGTACCAGTGTGTAGGTGTCTGCAGTGGTGCTGCTTTTTAGGCCGCACACTGCCTCCTTGCAGGTGTAGACTCGCAGCATCTACACCATGCATATAGAACAGCTAAAGAAGTTGGATGCAGCCTTAAGACTGCCTGGAAAGCATGGATACAACCTATGGCCCATGGATTTATCCATGTTTGTGTTTATACCACGACCAATAGGAAGAAGTCTGTGCCCAACATGTTCTCTCCTAGCTCTGTGTCACATGACCTGGACAGCCACAATTCTATGCAGTCGAAACCACGTCTATGTGTAGCAAGCATGGCTTTCAACTCGTTTCCCAGTGGTTTGGTGATTTTGCTGGCAAAATTGCATGAGAAACATTTTGGCTTAGGGTCCATTTACACAGAAAGATTATCTGATAGATTATCTGCCAAAGATTTGAAGCCAAAGCCAGAAACAGACTATAAACAGAGATCAGGTCATAAAGAAAAGCCTGAGATTTCTCCTATTTTTAAATCCATTCCTGGCTTTGGCTTCAAATCTTCCTGTGTAAATGGACCCTAAATGAGGCCAGTTACCCCGGTTGGTTTAACCCTCAGTTCTTAATTTTTACGCAAGCAGAGAAACAGTAACCATTTATCATGCCATGTGCTGGAAACATGGTAACAACATTAACCGCATTACTAGGATATACAAAGTCAAAAATAGTTTTTTAAATTTCAGACAACTGATAATGGCAAATCTTTTTAGATGTCAACCTTATATACACCAAAGCTTTGGATTATTCACCACAGAAGTATATTCAGCCACCAGAATTAAATATGCCTAGTGATGGATATTATCCATTCCGGGTTTAACAACTGCAAAAATCTTGTGAATGTTGCTACTACTGGCTGATGCAACTGTCCCAAGCTCTATTAACTCTCTAAGGGCCCTATTCCACGGGACGATTAACATTAAATCGTTCGAATCTAGACGATAATCGTTCGTTTGAATAGCAGTTAACGATTATCAACCGAACAAGAAATCGTTGATCGTTTAATAAGACCTGGACCTATTTTTATCGTTGCTTGTTCGCACATCGTTCGCATTGAATAAGATGTCGTTCAGTTGTTCGCAGTAGTGACGACAAGACGACCGCAAGAACGACCATAAGTAACGATTATCGTTCCATGTAAATGGGTGAACGATTTCAGTTCTTTTGCAATAGCGGTCGTTTGGATCGTTTATCGTTAACGATTATGCGAACGATAATCGTTCCGTGGAATAGGGCCCTAAGGCTCCATTTACAGAGGAAGATTACCTGACAGATTATCTGCCAAAGATTTAATGCCAAAGCCAGGAATGGATTTAAAAAGAGGAGAAATCTTAGGCTTTCCATTATGACCAAATCTCTTTTTATAGTCTGTTTCTGGCTTTGGCTTCAAATCTTTGGCAGATAATCTATCAGATAATCTTTCTGTGTAAATGGACCCTTAGAGCATGTGGGACAGCATCATGACAGTAGCTCCTTAACCATTTTATTAGTGTTAATTTGTAAATATTCTATTAATGAAAAAATAAAATTGCATAAAATAGACATAAATTGTATCATGTGCATTATTTACCTTCATCATTAAATTTATAGTGCACAGTGACTGGTCCTTTACACCTTTGAATAGTCCAGTGAGCTTCTTCTTTAGTGCATGCATCCATAGGAACAGATTGTTTTCTTCCTTTAATACAACCATCTAGCTGTAATTGTAAAGATAATATTATTAGGCCCAATATAAATGTCATCTAAGACCTCACACTTCCTCTATTTTTTTTAATAACAGATAACTTCTCTCAAGCCAGATGTTGAAATGTTCAGATTATTAATAGTGTATCACGTTTCCTTACTGCAACCTACTTGCTTCATGTTTCGGCTGAGTGGTGAATGAACACTTACAACTTACTCCACTGTCATTTACTGCTGTTTAGATTAAACTCCGACTTTTGGTGTCAGGAAGTAGCTGCAGATCTGGCCATTAGCTGTAACAATGTTAATGATCTTCCACATTGCACTTTACAAAAGGGCATGCTAAATCACACAGTTTATCTGTTACGCTCCATACTTTTCTCTGAAATGTAGTGGATTGCAAAATGTTCAAAGTGTATCTGCCCATATAATAAACCCTGACTTGTGAAAGTTTCTGTTCCTCATATCTGTACAGTATTTCACTTTTGGGTGCAGTAATTTCAACTTCAACGCTAACTAAAGCTAAGTACATTGGTCACCTACCTGCATACAAGTACTGTATATCTATGTATATTCTTGCTCTCATCAGCCTCTCCACAATAGCTAGGCTTACTTATGCTAATCCAAGACTATGACAAGACTATGTGGACTATGAAAAATTACAGGGTGCTCAGAAGATGACAGGAATATGAATAGTACCAACAAAACAAAAAGGGAAGGCCTGTCATATATACTCACTGGCACACCGAACAAATGAAGAAGAAAATATGTATCTTTATTTCACATAAGTCAAAGTAACAAACATCACACTGGGACATAAACAGATAAAAACATCTAAAAAACACACAAAATACATCAAGGGGGCCCCACTACACATAGGGAAAAGTCCGCAGGACACTCCGCCAAGCAAAGATGGAAAGGGTTAACCCCTGAGGAAGTTCCCAGTGAGAAACAGAACGTGTGGGAAGCAGTGGACCCCGACATGGACCTTCTGACAATTTGGTGATATTTTGGTAATTTTTTTGGTTATACCTGCCCTTGCTTGTTTTGCACATCTTTTGGTAGTTTTTCTACCTCATCACCATTGTTTACAGTAGTGGGGCATAGTTATCACATTAGATTCATTGGTTAGATATGGTCCTTGCCATCTTTGCTTGTCGGAGTGTCCTTGGGGCTTTTCCCTATATGTAGTGGGGCCCCCTTGATGTATTTTGTGTGTTTTTTAGATGTTTTTAACTGTTCATGTCCCAGTGTGATGTTTGTTACTTTGATTTATGTAAAATAAAGATACATATTTTCTTCTTTATTTGTTTGAAGTATATATGACAGGCCTTCCCTTTTTGTTTTGTTGGTGCTTATGCTAATCCAGTTATGGCATTTATTTGCTTTATTAGGTTAGAACACAGGCTAAAATTCCTGATCGGAAGGTGTTTACTATACTTTTAGTACTAGCAGCTTATTTTAGCAATTGTCTGTTAAGCAGTTACATGTGTGAATCATTAGCATGTTTGCACAGTCTTTTTGTAGAAGGCTCAGCAGTAAGGGGACACCTAAGGTATGTTCACACTACGGAATTGGCAAGGAATTTGCCAATTCATTGGGCGCATTGAGCTTGAGAAATCCCATTGAGTCAGTGGGACAGCCAGAATTTCAAGCGGAGTCTGCGGCGTGATCTTCACTTAAAATTCTTTGCCGATTCCTTAATGTAAACATACCCTAAGGGGGAAACATCAATACCAGCATACCGGTACACCGGACTCCCCATGTCCCACACTAAATTTACCAAGAGGCACATGTGGCTCAGTAAATTCGGTGGATCTGTAGCATGATAAATCAGATGCAGGAGTAGGGCGCGCATCTGCAATAGTGTTAGGTTTACTATTGATAAACTCCGACCAATGGGAAGTGCACAAATGTGCAGATTTTCTCTTGAGCAGCCAGAGTGATACAGAAGAAGAAAAACAGCTTGAAATAGATGTCAGCAATGCATGATGGCTACTGTGTGCTCGGCTGCCACTCTATTCACTTACTATGGGACTGCTAAAGACAGCTAAGTACAGTGCTCAGCTATGCCTGGCAGTCCCATAGACAGTGAATGGAGTGGTGGTTGAACATGCACACTCCATTTACTCAGAGACAGCCCTTTTCTTGTGACCATCCTTGTAACTTTTGACCTTGAGATAACTCAAAGTTTTTGCGGGGGAATAAAGCTTTTGAACCTAAATACATAGAAAAACATGGGGGAGGTTTATCAAACATGGTGTAAAGTGAAACTGGCTCAGTTGCCCCTAGCAACCAATCAGATTCCACCTTTCATTTTCCAAAGAGTCTGTGAGGAATGAAAAGTGGAATCTGATTGCTTGATAGGTGCAACTGAGCCAGTTTTACTTTACACCATATTTGATAAATCTTCCTCATGGTTTTCAGTGGTGGATATTCACTTTAAAGTTGACTCTTAACTTGACTAGTAAAATATGTCACATTTTCATGTTTATATTTTAAAACTTATATCTTTGAATATCAAAGTTAATCTACATTATGTTCTTATCTTGGAGATGATATTTTACCACATACACTGTATTGTCTAGATGCATTAAATTAAATTCTAGAATAAGAGAATAGAAGACGATTTGCTGAGCTCACCATTATAAGCTGCTGTCCTTCCTTTAGAAGAGCCCTTTCGGCTCCTGATCCTGGCGTCACTGAACTGATGAAAATCCCTCTTTCATTACCACCGATCAATGAGATTTCCATCAGGAGGTTATCTCCATCCACTGTTGTGTGGTTTACAGGGTGACTGATGCTTCTGATTCGTCCTGTTGAAGTTACAGATGGCCGAAAGGGTCTGAAAAATCAGAAACATTCATATAAATATGAGAGAAAGTAATATAAACCTTAAAGGGATCATTACTTTTATGCTGCCTGAACCACAAGTCATTGGCCAGTCCCCAGCAGGTTCTCCCTGCTCTGCCGGCCTTGTTTGATAGATCAATACCTCTTTGGGTATAGGGATAGATCTATCAATCGTGGCAGGGAGAAGACACTGGGGACCATCCAATAACTTTTGTATAAACCAGCATGAAAATGGATGACATGTTCCCTGTAAAAACAAAGGGATATTTTAAATACTCTTCTCCCTTTATTACTCTATTATTTGTAGGCTATAATTGGTCAGGAAGGAAATGAATATGACATCTATCAATGTAAAAGTAGGTACCTAGCCAGCGTTGGACTGGGGTATCTGGGGCCCCCCAGAAGAAATGATCCAGGGGGGCCACCAATGAAGAACCAGTGAGAAACAACATGTCAGTCAGTGTTTGTGCAGGTTCTAAAGCTGGGGGCCCAGCGGAGGATCCTCCAGTCCTCTAGTGGGCCAGTCCGACACTGCACCAAGTCGCATATAACAGAATATTGAATGGTAGCTGCTTTTGTTTCTGTAAAGGTTCCCATGCTACTGTAACTCTGATATTTGAATTTCCATAGACTAAAATCTACAGATATACCAAGTCAGGTCAAAATATATTATGGCAAAATACAAAACCACACCAATAACACTACTGCAATTTGTCTACCAGGCACACCATAGCTCAATGAATTCAGCAATGCACAACATCTATGACATGCATCCACACGCTCTGGCATTACCTTTCCAGTGACAGCTTTCTGAATATAGAATTAACTTGTTCAAGATCATAAATGTCCATACACTCTGACTGGTGTGAAGATGATGATGAATGAATAGATGGAGCACCACAGGAGAATTGATCATGAAATTCATCTGAACATGTGCACAAATACATAATAGTTATTAGCCGAAAACGGGAAAAAAAACTTGATTAGTCATAGCATGTCATAGCAAGTCAAAGACAGGTAAAATGAATAACGTTGATTTTCACTTTACAATTCCTCCTGCCGATTCTGTATGTAAGCACATATATACACAGAGGCACCCAACTTATGGAAAAGTTGTGCACCCATATGCCTTGTCTGGACAAAGACCTAAGCATTTTGTCTGTCTCAATAAGATGTCAGACAGCAAATCGGATCCCTCAAGACAGAGCTTGTCTTTAAACAACTTGCAGCTAGAGCTGGATTTAAAATTCTGCCAACCTAATATATCCCTTGCTTGAACATGTCAGAACTCACCATCTTCTATGCTGTCATTGTCATCATCAGCAGGACTGTAACAGAATCAAGAAGATACAGATAGGTCAGTTATTTATATGACTGACATACATTTTTGGAGTCTGATAACATGTTTAGACTTCTGACCTGTATGCAGGTACATCTTCTTTACTTCTTCTTACAATAGAGTCATTTCCAGGGGGTTCTGGTGTGGTAGACATGATACTGTAACTGCGGTTTTTCAATGCGTGCTGCAAAAAAACATACATACATTTGTGATTTAGTCTGTTCTATATATTCTAAGGCAAAATAGCTGAAGTAGAGAATATTGTGCTATACAGTAGTAAAGCAAGCTATAGTTCCCTGGGTATATCTGGACCTGAGGAAGAGAAGAATATTTCTTGAAACACGTTGTCTGCATTCGTATAATACAAATCAATATCTTATTCCTAATACCTGCGTCTGCCTGTTTATTTTAATCGGGATAATAAGGTAATAAGTTGCTGCTAGAAAGGACTGCCAGAAGTTTACCAACTGAGGGCCTATGGCATCAAGGTATGCCTTTGATATGATAATATCTAGGGTGCAGGTGACTTTTCTCGACCTATGACTCTGACCTACTTAGCCATATCAAAATGAAGACATTCGGTAGAAGACCTATGGTGAGATTTAAAAAATGGTTAGGTTAAAGTTTAGGTGGACATTCACACTAAACTGAGCATGTGTATATAATTTAACTGTGAAAGTTCCCACTGCAAGACAACTCTTATCTCAGCTTATCTATGCCTTATTATTCTTTCTTCTAGACATTAGCTAGCAGATGAGAGTGGGGTGTCCCTCATAAGCATTAGAATCCTGAAATAGGAAGGGGTACATAGGGAATACTTGGTAACAATAGCCACTAAACACAACAATACAGCAATATAAACTAAATAAACAAACAAATCTTCCAAACCGACAACAATACAGCCAAGTATTAGATTTTTATTATGTATTTGTCCATTACACGTATGTGTTCATTTTGTATAGTATAGTCATATTGTACTTGTTATACATAATTTCTGGTATTATGGAAAAATTTAAACTTAGAATTAAAAATAGTCTATATTCATACTTCTACAGTAAAGACCAACTGGAATGCGATTTTACAGAACATTCATGTTTTTAATGTATTTGTTATTTAATAACCAGAACTATGGTCACATATGGAAAACCATATGTCATTTCTCACATTACAGGTTCCTCCTTCTGGCCCATGAAACCAACTACTGTTTTGTTGTTCCAGTTGATTTTCTAAATTTTCCCAAAAAGGTTTCAAACTAAACAAAGATATAGGGGATGGTGATTTATTATCCTGGCACAGTTTTGCCCAGTGTGAATCATGGTGAATATATGTGCCACCTCAGCTTCCTCAGATTTGCTGAATTAATAAGGAGGTATTTGCCTCTGAATAAATCCGGCTCAGCACACATATACTTTACTATCCCCCCATTGTACATAACTGCATTCTGTGGTAATACCTTGGATATATCAGTACTGCTGATGAGTGTGTTGTTGAATGAACCAGATCTATGGAATAGTGTATCTGTCTGACCATTCTTGTAGTCGGCCCGGCTATCAGGATCCTCAGCTGCTGAATAATATGAGATAAATACACTCAAGTAGGTATAAAGCAATGTGTTTTATAAAACAAGCATTAGAAAAGCCAGCCCACATAAAAAAAAAACAGATTACTACAATGACCATCTGTCCTCTGCTCCCCCAGACAACCCCTTTTAAGAAGTGGACAATTATAGCATATGGATTAGTATCAAGGAAGTTAATATAACTTCTCAATGGTTTTGGTTCAGTAATTGTATTTATTTTTTGTTGCCACCAAAATATAAAATACAAATAGCAACAAATCACAGATCAGCTTTCATTTCTCGGGAGGACTGTGATTGGTTCCTATTTGTCTGAGACAAGAATATGTCCAACTTCTGTCTCGCACATATTGTTAAATATGGGCCTTTATGTCTATAAAATACAGAACGCTCTGTAATTGGAAATATACAAAGACACAATTGCGCATATACCTGTTTCATGCAAAATAACTACACATCTAACCTTGAAATTCGATCTGTTTATTGGAATTTGGAGACTTTGCTCTTAAGATCTGTGAACCAAAATGAGAGTGACATTAGTACTTCAGAGCTCAAGGGGGTTTGCCTTCCTCTGGATCAACACAACAGGGTAATAGACAGAACTGAATGAATTCTTTATATGTCTTTTTCATTCATATGGAGGTACTAGTAAGGAGTACTAATACAAGCTGATCAATAATAAAGAAAAGATAGTGCCCTTTTGAAAGTAAAAGCTGGCTCTCCTGGCCATGTATTTGCCTCTTCTAACTGTATTATTTTATTTCTTTCTATCTCTATGTGGACTATATGAAGATTGAATAAAACAAACTTGTGGAATGCCCTTTATGTTCATCCTTCTCTTTTTCTTTGAGACATCATTGAAGAAATATTTATCATCGGGAGATCCCATGGAATCTGATGAGTCTTCAGCATCCTGACCATTTGTCTTTGAGCTTGGGGGCATGACGATATGTAGATTTCTTGGCAAACTCTATGATAAAAAGAAAAATGGAGAGCCATATCAAAATGAAGTCATTTGGTAGAAGACCTATGGTGTGATTAAAAAGTATGGTTCGGTTAAAGTTTAGGTGGCCATTCACACTAAAGTGAACATGCATACATAATTTCATTGGGAAATAAGTGCACAACGCAAGACAACTCTTATATCCCCCTATCTATTATGCCTTATTATTCTTTCTTCTTGACATTAGCCAGCAGATGAGAGTGGGGTGGCCCTCACACGCATTAAGACATCAGTCAATCCTGGCAAAATTGTCAGATTTGGACAAATGTAATCTAGGGTACAGACGTTATATAGTTGTGTGTATAACCTTTAGATGATTTCAGTCAATTACAGCTATTCCACAAATATGGTTCAAGGTAGGTGCACATAGCTACATAGATTGTAATCCTAAATTCTGTCTTTTCTATATCACATTCTAGTCTAATGTTCTGTATTCTTTAAATAGATGGGGGAAAAAAATGTATTTCCATATTTTGGTACTGTTCTAGAAAAGCTATTCACCTGATCCAAAGCAACTCCGTCTTTTAGCACTCTTCTAAGTTTACATTCCAGATTCACAATTCTTGCCTCCTTTCTGACCATCTCAATCCTAAGTTCATCATTCTTCTCTTCCAGCTCGCGGATCTGCTTTCTATACTTATCTTTGTCTATAAGGCATTGGGAGCACTGTGTCTGGGCTTCATCACGGGCACGATATGCCTATTATGAGAGAATGCAGAAGCATACACATATGATACAACTTTATTATAATATATAAGAATCCATCATTTAGCCAAGTGAGCTCTACAGTGAAATGATGCAGAATGTGATGCTTCGGGGCAATACCATTTAGTTGAAAACCCAAAGCAGTAGAAGAATGTTCACAGCGATAGTAAAAACAGAGCAGAATCATCTTTCATGTCCTTAGGACGACCTTTCAAAAAGTGCTGAGCCTTTTCTACCCCAGTTATAGAGTGATCTAATAATAAAGGAAAAGCAGTTGACATTAAAGTGTACCTGTCATGATTCTGGCTTCTAAATTTCCGTCTGCAGACACAGCTCCCAGCGAAAGTTCAGGTTGCCATGAAAACATCCTAAACATCTGTTTGTTCAATGCACAAGCCCCATTAAGAAGAATAGGGCTTGTGCAAGTAACTCACGTTTCTATGGCAACCCAAATTTACATCTACAGATGAAATAATTAGAACCATGACAGGTATGCTTTAAAGGGAACCAAACACCTCCCAGTTAAAGGATGAACCAGTTCCAGTACTTTATAACTGCTGGAAGTTTCCGGCCAATGAAAGCAATTTAAAAAAAAATCTTTAATCCTCGTTCCTGGCTTCTGGCATCTAGGCATTGAGGCAGAGCTGCAGCGGCATGTAGTCACACTGCTTCTGCCCTCCACCTAGCCGCTCAAACTTGATTTGCAGCCTGATCACTGGTCTCTTCATTTAATTTCCTATGCCAATAATACAGGAATGGCTGGGAGGAGGGCAGAGACAGCGTGACTACATGCCGCTGCAGCTCTGCCTCAATGCCTAGGTACTGGGAGCTGGGACTGAAGATTAAAGATGTTTTTTTTTTTTTAATTGTCACTCTACCAGAGATCTCCAGACACAGCGTCGCAGAGCTGTGCCCCTCAGCTATGAGGTACTGGGGTTGTTTCACACTCCACCAGGGAGGTGATTCATTTCCTTTAAAGTGATTGATGTATCTTGGCAAACCTTTGGACAATTACATTTTGCCTTTTGTGATGTCTCAAAGTGACTACAGCAAATGTTGAAATGTAAACACCTGATTTACAGCAGATGATTGCAGTATACAAATTTAATAGAAGCCTGTTGAATCAGGCTGTCATGGCACAGTAAAAATGTCAGTCTCTACAGTTTGTGCAGCATTTATTGTAAATTGGTACAGTGTAAAATTATCATAAAATTTAAGACTTAGTTACCTGATCCCGTTCCTTTTCAACCTCCTCTAACTGTACCATAACAGTGTTCATGCGGTGTTTGTACATCTCACAGTCCTTTGCCAGAGTAGAACACTTTAACTCTAAGTCCTCTTTCTCCTCCAAGTACTAAGGAATAAAGAATCAGTAAGAAAAAAACAACTAATATACATTCAGCGCAGCTAAACTATATTTCCTATACCTAATATTCTAAAGACGTATTATAATAAGTAGCATTACCTTAGAGAAATAATAATCAAGTCAAACAGTACACAGAGGTAACATTTGCAAGATGCCAACACGGTTCTAGCTTGAACAGCTCTTACTCATGACAATAATAATCTGTTTCACTATTCTTTCTTAAAATTACCTAGAAAATGTATCTGAAAAGATTATATTGGGTCTGTTACAACCCTGATGGGAAAAAGGCATTACATTTACAAATTTTTTATAGGTATTAAAGTAATACTGTATTCAGTATTACTTTACCCCCCCAAATCCCGGGTACCCTCTGTCTGCTGAGCTGAAGTCCTTCCCGGTCGTGTGTTCTAAAAATGTGCCCTGTGCTTGGTAAATCCGCAGCACCTGAGTCAATGAGGCATGGCCTAGAGCGTCCGGGCCCTAGGCCTGCTTGTTACGGCCGCGGCGGCGTCCTGTGCTCCGGACCGCCGCCGCGACCTCTCCATGCAGCTGCCGGGGTCCATGTACAGGGACCCGGCGCTGCTGTTAGTTCGGCCCCGGGGGGCGCCTTACCTCGCCCCGCTCCCGTCACCCGCTGTGCCGGCCGGCGCGCGCGTCCCCGCCTCCTAGGGCGCGCGCGCCGGCTGTCTCAGATTTAAAGGGCCAGTCCGTCCCTTATTGGAAGGTGCTCTAATCACTTCCTATAAATTCCAGCCCTGCCCCTCTACAGGTGTTGGAGCCTCTACATGCTTCCCATAGCGTTTCCTATCCGCTACCTGTTCCCTAGTCCTTGTTCCTGATTCCTATCCGCTACCTGGTCCCTAGTCCTTGTTCCTGGTTCCTGCTCCCCTGTCACACCATTGCTCCTGTGTTCAGCCTGACTCCTGCGGTTACGCCTACAGGCCTCTGCCAGCACCATCTCCTGCCTACTGCTCCTGCCACGCCTCGCCCGCCGTCACTAGCAACCAAGCCAGGGGTAGCGACCTGGGGGTCGCCTGCCGCAGCAAGTCCATCCCACCTTGCGGCGGGCTCTGGTGAAAACCAGCGGCCCCTTAGACTCCGCTCCCTGGTGAGGTTAGTGCCATTGCTGGTGACGGTCCAGTGGATCCACTACTCCAGGCGTTACAATAGGCTCCAACCATGGATCCCGGCGAGGTGCCTGATATCCGCGAAGTAGCCCGAGTGGTCGCCCTACAGGCGCAACAAATCCAGAAACAGTCGCAGCAGATCCAGCAACTCACTGCCGCCCTACAGCAGCATACTACAGCCCAGCGCACACCACCTCCTGCTGCTTTTTCTACACTTCGACTGGCTCTCCCAAGCAAATACTCTGGTGACTCCAAGTTGTGCAGAGGATTCCTGACTCAGGAATATTGAACTTTTAAGTAGTCAGTTTCCCACCGAGCGCTCTAAAGTGGCTTTCATCATCAGCCTATTGGAGGGTAGAGCTCTGGCCTGGGCCACGCCGCTGTGGGACCGAGATGATCCTGTTGCTGCCAATCTCCGAACCTTCCTAGTCGAGTTTCGCTCCGTCTTTGAGGAACCTGCCCGTGCCTCTTCAGCTGAAACTGCTCTCCTCAACCTCTCTCAAGGGAGCTCCTCTGTTGGTGACTACGCCATCCAGTTCCGCACCCTGGCGGCAGAATTAGACTGGAATGAGGCCGCTCTAATAGCCACCTTCAAGAAGGGCCTGTCCAGTCGGGTGAGAGACGTGCTTTCCGCCCGAGACCTACCTACCTCCCTGAACGAACTCATCCTACTGGCCACCAGGGTCGATACTCGTTTTTCTGAGAGAGAGGAGGAGGTCTGGCATGAACGGCGACTAAGCCTGTCCCGTCGCCATCACCAGCTGGTGCCGGTCTTCCAGAATCCTGACGTTTCGGTGTCCCAGTCGACTCCTGAGATTCCTATGCAGGTGGAACGGGCTCACCTGACGCCTAATGAAAGAATTCGTCGTCTGGAGCTGAATCTCTGCCTCTACTGCGGTGCTTCGGATCACTTTCGGCTGAGATGTCCTCAACGTCCTCAAGCGTCCGGGAAACGCCAGCACCTAGGTCCGGTGGGAGAGGTCTCCCTAAGTGTGAATGCCACCTCTACAAAGTTGTCTGTGCCAGTCTCCATCCAGACACCCTCAGGACAAACTCGCCAGACTACTGCCTTTCTCGATTCTGGGTCAGCAGGCAGTTTTATTGCAGCTACATTGGTCCAGAGATGGCGGCTACCCGTGACCCCACTAGCCAGACCCCTGACTATCTCCTCGGTCACGGGCGAGATTCTTACCAACCATGTGCACTACCAGACCGCACCTCTAGTCCTCCAGGTGGGCACTTCACATCAGGAAAAGATCTCCTTCTACGTCCTGCCCCATTCTTCTTCCACCATCCTCCTGGGACTCCCTTGGCTGCAATTACATGCCCCTAAGCTGGACTGGAGAACCGGGAAGATTCTTAGTTGGGGTCAGGACTGTTCCAACCAGTGTCTGAGGTCACCTCAGCCCAAGTACTCTATGTTGTCACCCGACCCCGCCAAGCCTCTATCCGGCCTACCGGCAGAATACCAAGTCTTGCCTGATGCCTTCTCTGCCACGGAGGCGGACTCTCTACCACCTCATCAGGCGTACGATTGTCCCATAGACCTCCTTCCTGGAACTTCTCCTCCACAAGGCCGGGTGTACCCTCTCTCGGTACCCAAGACTGAGGCCATGTCCTCTTATATCCGGGAGAACTTACAGAGGGGTTTCATCCGCAAATCCACATCCCCTCGCCACATAGGGATGGACTTCATCACTGATTTGCCTCCATCTGCAGGCAAGAAAGAGGGGGAGGCCAAAGGGGGGGGGGTACTGTTACGGCCGCGGCGGCGTCCCGTGCTCCGGACCGCCGCCGCGACCTCTCCATGCAGCTGCCGGGGTCCATGTACAGGGACCCGTCGCTGCTGTTAGTTCGGCCCCGGGGGGCGCCTTACCTCGCCCCGCTCCCGTCACCCGCTGTGCGGCCGGCGCGCGCGCGTCCCCGCCTCCTAGGGCGCGCGCGCGTCGGCTGTCTCAGATTTAAAGGGCCAGTCCGTCCCTTATTGGAAGGTGCTCTAATCACTTCCTATAAATTCCAGCCCTGCCCCTCTACAGGTGTTGGAGCCTCTACATGCTTCCCATAGCGTTTGGCCCAGCTCCCTGTTGTTCCTGTTTCCTATCCGCTACCTGTTCCCTAGTCCTTGTTCCTGATTCCTATCCGCTACCTGGTCCCTAGTCCTTGTTCCTGGTTCCTGCTCTCCTGTCACACCATTGCTCCTGTGTTCAGCCTGACTCCTGCGGTTACGCCTACAGGCCTCTGCCAGCACCATCTCCTGCCTACTGCTCCTGCCACGCCTCGCCTGCCGTCACTAGCAACCAAGCCAGGGGTAGCGACCTGGGGGTCGCCTGCCGCAGCAAGTCCTTCCCGCCTTTGCGGCGGGCTCTAGTGAAAACCAGCGGCCCCTTAGACTCCGCTCCCTGGTGAGGTTAGTGCCATCGCTGGTGACGGTCCAGTGGATCCACTACTCCAGGCGTTACACTGCTACGCCTCTCCTTCGTTCAGCTCTGCCCTCCTCTTCATTTGTAACGTCCATTTGGACACTACCCATGAGCCATAGTGTCCAAAGCAGTCCAGGCACACTGACGCGGTAAAGCCTCTTGTTCAAGGCCACCGTGTCAGTGCGCTCGCGCTGTCTTCAACCAGCGCTCAGGACTTCTTATTTATGCAGTGCAATCGCTGTGAGATGTATGAGCTCCACTTTGCAGCCTCTCTCACAGAACTTGCGCAGCATTAATGAGAAATCCCGAACACTGCATGAGGAGGTGAAGGAAGGAGAGGCGTAGCAAGCCAAGGACACGGGCACCCTAGGCCATGCCTTATTGACTCAGCTGCTGCAGACTAAACATCTTTTTTTTTTTTAGCCAAAACAAGGTACCGGATACATTTTGGGACACACAACCAGGAAGGATTTCTGCTCAGTAGACGGACAGTTTACAGGGTTTGGGAAGGGGGGGGGGGGGGTAGCTGAATACAGTAACGCTTTAATCTTTGTTAACACACTAAATTTTTATTCTATTTCATCCTAAAACAGGAGTAAATTCTTCTTGCTCAAAAGCTTCACAACCAAGCAACAGAAGGAGTAAAGATATAGACTTTTATGGTCGTTGCACTAAAATTAGGCTCAAGTGCCTTGATAAGTCTTGCACCATATTTTTGTGCAAATTTTGGCTAAAACAGCTTGGTTAAAAAAAAACTACACTAGGGTAGAAATGGTGTGCTGCTGCGCAATTTTTTTTAAACAAAAACAGAAGAAATGTCACTAACAAATTAGTTAATAATGCCCCCTTCAAGTGTAAAAAAAATGTAAAAGGACGCAAACTGCTGAAACGTAACACAAAGGTCTTTAGAAATCACAACACAAGAACACAATTTTGTACACTGTTTGCGAAAAATCAGTATAAGCCAAAATAACAGAAACCCAATGATGCATGTACCCCTATATGTTCAAAGTAGGTAATAGTTCTAGTGAACAAATAGTAAAAGGAAGTTTTTAGTATAAAGTTTATGAAACTTTTACCTTGTCCCTCAAGTCTTCAGCTTGACGTATTTCTTCCTGAAGATTAAATATTCTGTTTACTAGTTCGTGGCGATCTTCGAGTGCCTCTTTACGATCATGTTCAAGGATATCAACTATGGCTTTGTCTGAATCAGGTAGACTACAACCTCCATCCTGTACAGTGTTGAAAAGAAGTAACAATAATTGCCATCTGACATGCACAGTAAATCCACAGACATATTGGATGGTCTTCTGCTTTTATATTTCTCACTCATGGCATAGATTTAGGCACTTCAGAACCAATAAGGCATATTTATTTTAAAAAAGTAGGAGAGGGGTCCTGAGCATTCTGTTTTGAAGGAGTTTTAAGTGTCACTATTATGTCAAAAAACTTTGGACATGTCATAGAGACATAAAAAAGAAAAAAAAAAAGAAAAAGCACATAGTGTGAACATAACGTAAGGCAATATTGAATGGAGCAGACACAGCCGGTGTCTTATGCCATGTGAACATGTGCTTATATAAATAGCTGTTTGGCTATTATTAATAAAGGGGTTAATAAAGGGATGACTGCAAATATAAAAGATCTCTGTCTGTGATCTGTGTCAAATGTTATACACTACTTTATGTCTCTATTAGAGATGAGCGAACCGGTTCGGCCGGTCTGGGATCCGGGTCGGATTTTCCCAAAAGTCCGAGTGCGGTCGGATTCGGATTTTTGGAAGTCCGCTCCGAATTTTTTTTCATGCTTTCTAAAATGGCAGCCGCCATTTTAGAAAGCAGGAAGTGTTCCGGGCGGGAAAAGCGCTTTCCCATGATGCCTGGAACACTTCCAATCAGCAGGGATGTTGCACTAGCCCACCCCCTGTGTCACGTCGGTATAGCTTTAAGAGGAACGGCCTTCATGTTCACTACTGCTGCTCCTGTACTGACCTTAAAATGACTTGCTGGACCTCCACTGGCCTCCAATGACTACTGCTGCTCCTGTACTGGCCTCAAATGACTATTGCTGGAACTCCACTGGCCTCCAATGACTACTGCTGCTCCTGTACTGGCCTCAAATGACTATTGTTGGACCTCCACTGGCCAAAGAAATCCGAAATCCGGTTGAACCGAACTTTTTTAAAAAATCCGGAAGTCCGGTCGGAACAAACTTTTGAAAAGTTCGCTCATCTCTAGTCTCTATCAATGAACCCTCTAATTACGTACAACAGGATTAACCTCTTCTTTCAGATATATAGCTTTTTCTGACGCCAGTATCTTAATACCTGAAGTAATGACTGAAATTCTTGCATTTTTGTTTTTAGCATTTCATTTTCACGCTCAAGTTCCATCATTTGCTCTCTCTTAGGACGATTCTCAATATCATTTTTTAATTTAAGAGACTGGTTTCTTTCCAGTTTGCACTCTTCCTCTACTTTGTTCAAGTGATGCTTTAGGCGGTCAATCTGCAGTGAAATGAAAATAAGGTGAAAGGATATAAACGTAGAGGAAGCTATAAACAACTGGATAGTTTGCCAAAGAAAGAAACAAAGAAAAACACATGGCCGTATTCCCAGCTGCTGCTGCCCTAGGCACTACACCTGCAGACGCCCCATCTTCACTCACCAATCAGCAACATGATTTTCTAGTTTCTGAATACAATATCGATATCTTATCAATCTTAGGCCGCATTCCCACATTTATTGTACTTCACCACATGCAGCAGAATACCAATACCACCATATTGTGACTGGTGAACACCGCCATACTGTGACTGGAAAACACAATCATACCAGTCTCCCTTCCCCCCGCCCTCCCTGAAAAGACACCTGATTTACCGGCAAGTCTATACAGAAGGTGGTAAACTAAATAAAATAAAAACAAAAAAAAGTTGTTTCCTTCCGCCTGCTCCCTGGTGCTGCCCCCCTGCAAGCTGCTGCCCTAGGCAACAGACCTCAGGTGCCTAGTGGTTAATACGTACATAACTGACACACACATTACCGACACAGAAACTTACAGACATTACTGACAAACACATTACTGACACACACACTGAAAGACACATTACTGACTGACTGACACACAGCACTTACAGTTCAATCTTCTCCCTCTTCCTCTCTGCCTGGCCAATCTCCATACTGTAAGGTTAAGGACCTACGGGTCATGTGGTCAGGCCCTTCACTGTGGTGTCCCACCATGGGTTTTGCTATTGGTTACACCCTTCGTAAAAGCCTGTACTTTTAAGGGTAAGTGGTGATGTAGTAGTACCAAAGTTTTGCGACAAGATGTTGCTATTGCAAGTATGTATACCCAGATATTGCACTGCTGCAATGGTTATTGGGTTTATTTATAAAAGGGTTATTGTTTGTTTATGTACCACATGGGTCTGTACACCAATGAGAATTATTTCTTTTCACCTATCATCTCTCGCTTTACTTTCGCATACACACTTGTCACCCACTCACAGCACACCTTACATGCGCTGTAGGAAGGAAGCCACATGGGTAGAGGAAGTCTAGGGTCTTTTGTCTTTAGACTCTGTAGAGGTAGAATGCTTTCTACAGTTTCTTTTCAAGCAACCTCACTCCACACTATGCAGTGTTAAGCTTCCACTAGAGAGGACAAGTCAGGGATCATCCAACCCACGCTGTGGGCCAGAGGAACACAGTGCAGGACAGTATCTATAAAGAAGCAAAGTTGCTAGAAGCGTGGGTGTAAGCAGGAAACCCTCAGCATACCGCTCATCCCAGGTAACAAGGTCTGGGGCTTGTGTCACCCTCTAGGATGGGTCACTCGACACTGGTGGGCAATAGGTGGTGCAAAGACCAAAGAGTCAAAACACAGGCACAAGTATTCTCTCTAGTCACAAGTAGTCTTCTATTCCTACCTCTGAAGTTCCGGCAGAGCACAGTACTACTCGGGTTGGGACTCTCTCGACATCCTCCTCTCTACTCTTCTGATCCTCTCTTCTACCTCTCCTCACGCAACCCAGTCAGCACAACTGTATCACTCCTTCTACTCTCAGTACAGATCTGGACTCTAAAGTATTAAGTAACTTATCAAGTGTAAAGTATTGTATCAAGGCAAAGATGTATTATCTGCTACCTACCTCAAGTATCTTTAGAGTTAACAAGATTATATGTATGCTAAAGAGACTCTGTGATTCCTTGTCAAGCACCGACACAGCACACACACCTTCCTTGGGTCATCTCCCCTTTCTGTGGGTGGCAGTACCAATAGTCCGGGTGAGTCACTACTCCACTCCAGACCACTGTGATCACTACCCAAGGGACCCCGCAACAACCCGGCAGGTCACTGTCCACAGGGGAACAAGATATAGCCAGCCCGGGGGGGCGTGGCGAGCCGCTGAGGAGAATGGCCGCAGTGTGAGGGAGCTCCTCTGCCACACAGCTACTTTGCAGGGACCCAGACCTGCCTTACCTGTTCCTGCACCCCAGCATATGTGGAGGGGTAAGAAGGGGACCCCCAGACAACGGCCGCCTCCAGCGGGTCCGGTATCCGGGGCTCCGTCGGCGTACCCGTACCTTACACGGGGCGCTGCTGCCTGCACGCTACGGTCGCGGCCATCTTCTCCCGCTGCTCCGGAGGCCCAGGAGACATCTGCGTGCTGGAGAGCTGGTGACCCGCATCTTCCGCCTGACGACTTGCCCTCCGGTCCGCTGCCGCGGGTCTTGTGCGCCCGGGCCCTGGAGCCGAGCCTTCCCGCCGACTCCTCTGTGCAGCCTGAGGGGGCCGCGGCGCCATCTTGCCTTCCGGAGCGCGCCTCCGGCCTCGTGGGTGAGTTAACCCCTTCCCTGCTACCTGCCAGCAGCCAGACACTGTCCTCGCCTCACCCCAATTCCAGCACTCTCCGTCCTGGTGCCCTAGACCCTCACCACCTCCCTTCCCCTTCCAGTGACCCTGCAGCCAAGTCCCACTGACTCTTAAAGGGCCAGCAGCGCATTTCCACATACATGATGGCGACCTCAAAACCGCCTAAAAAGGACAAAACTAAGGCTGCCGGTAGCAGCCAAGATGCCACCCTGTCCAGAACCTCTCAATCTGTTGCCCAATCTGGGGTCCCACGTAACTCTGGGGGCAGGCACTCTGACTCGGACTCTGAAGCTTCCCTACTGGGGCCTTCCTCCCCCCAGGGTGTTCGGGATATGCTCTCGCAATTGCCTACAAAGAGTGACCTGCAAACCCTTATCTCTGAAGTAAAAGATGCGTTCAGGGTTGAAATCGCTGCGGTCCGGAAGGACATCCAACATATTGCACTAAGGGTTGAAACCTTAGAGGATGATCATGACTCTACTCGGACATACATTTCTAGCCTGCAATCCACCGTTTCCTCCCAAGCTTCTGCTTTGGACGACATGCAGCGCCACATTGAGGATCTCGACAACAGAGGCAGGCGCAATAACATCAGGGTCAGGGGGCTTCCAGAGGCGACACAGGACAATGATCTAGAATCCACCCTAGAAGGCCTCTTCAATATGCTTCTAGGTGAGCCATCTACCCACAAAATCAAATTTGATAGGGCTCACCGGGCCCTACGACCCAAGCCTACATCCGGCCCACCTAGAGATGTCATCTGCTGCTTGCATGACTATACCTTGAAAGAAAGCATCATGGCCAAAGCACGTTCCCTTAGAGAACTGGATTTCTATGGTGCCCAAATACAGCTCTTCCCGGATCTCTCCTGGATTACCCTCCAAAAGCGACGGCTGTTGCGGCCTCTGCTGACTACCCTCAAGGACCATGATGCTTCCTACAGATGGAACTTTCCGTTTGGCCTTACTGCAAGACGGGATGGACGCTCTGCTGTTCTCCGAAGTCTAGCTGATTTACCTATATTTTGTGACACCCTGGACCTTCCAGTCCCCAAAATCTCTGACTGGACGGTGGCTCCCCCACCTCCTCCCCCACCATCCATCTGGCACTCGGCTAGCCAGAAGAGACGCCGTCCCAGATCCGAGAGTTCTCGCTCTCCCCCTGGTCCTACTGGTTGAAGGAGGGCCCCCCCCCCCCCTTCCAGGTTCTATTGTAGAGATTTATATTGTTGCTGATGTTCTGGGTCCCTTCTTTTTGTTACTTATTTGCTATATGTAGCTGTGTGGTTTTATTTGGCCCTTCTCTTCGAAGTGTTCCTATGTTCTTTGTTCCCCTTAGGTGGCTCCCTCCTCCCCCGTGGGGCCGCCAGTTGACAGCCATAGCGCTGTTTTGGCACATTTTTTGCCTCGTAGCAGGCCGACAAGGCTTGCACTTTGGGCCATGTGCCCTTCCTTCTACTGGAATTTTTTTCTGTTTTTTCTTGTTTTTATGTCTCTATGTGTTTCCCCTCTTGTTTCCCCCCCTCTCCCTTCTCCCTTTCCCTCCTAGGATTCTACGTTGGCCGGTGCTGCTCCGGAGACTGATCCCTCCTAACCGCTATGGCAGAGTGAGTACCCACATCATCGTTAGTGCCATCTTCCCCCTCCCCAATGGCTAAGTGCATATCTCTCAATGTAAAAGGCCTTAATTCTAATACCAAAAGGCGTCTTCTCCTGAGGGAACTTCGCAACCTACATGCAGATGTTGCCTTCCTTCAGGAAACGCACTTCGACCAGGAGGCATCTTTTAGATTTGCCCGTCACTCTTTTCCCACTGTTGCTTCGGCCTCTAAAGGCAATAAGACGGCGGGAGTAGCTATCCTATTCTCTCGCATGTGCCCTATACAGATTTCCTCTTCCTATGCTGACCCAGGAGGGAGGTTTGTTATTGTGGACGGCACCCTACAAGGCCGCCAATTTATTTTCTGCAACGTTTATGCCCCTAACCGCTCCCAGATACCCTTCCTCCGTAGGGTCCTCAATCGATTGGCGAAATACCCTCCGGCTCCACGGATCCTTGGAGGGGATTTCAATTTGCCGTTCTCTGAGACGATGGATAGGCATTCGGTGGACGGCCGGCCTACCCCCACAGAACAGGCTAAACTATCAGCGGAGTTCCGCAAGCTCATACGTGCTCATAAGCTGTATGACCTTTGGCGGCTTGACCACCCTACGGAGCGGGGGTATACTTTCTTTTCCCATCCCCATAAGCTCAATTCTCGCATCGATTACCTCTTTGGCAACATACCTACAGTACGACTGTTGCAGAGCGCGACCCTTGACCCCATTTCCTGGTCTGATCACGGCCCTGTGATAGTCCATCTCAAGGCCGTTCTGTCCCCTACGCGACACTGTCACTGGCGTATGAATGATACCCTTTTGAAAAATCAGATTGCCAGAGACTCTATCAAGACTAGTATCTCTAACTATTTCTCGGAAAACGAGGGCTCTGTCACCTCTGAAGGGGTTTTATGGGAAGCCCATAAAGCAGTCGTCCGGGGTCATTGCATAGCGGTAGGATCCCGCCAGAAAAGAGACTCCATGCTAGCCATTCAGAATGCCAAAACTACCATAGTTTCCCTGGAACAACGTCTGGCCCGCCGTCCCTCTCTGGGTGTCCTGCGGAGGCTTGTAGCGGCCCGCGAAAAACTTAAAGACCTTTCGTTGCAAAAGGTGGAGAAGCTTCTCCTCTACTCCAAGCAACGCTTCTATGAAAAGGGCAACAAGGCCCACACCCTCCTGGCGAGGATGCTCAATGACCGGGCTGCCGCACAGTCTCCGCGGGCTCTCAGAGATTCAGCAGGGACTCTACACTATCACCCTAAGGACATCTCTTCTATTTTTCTCCAATACTATTCTAAACTTTACTCCCTCCCCTCAACTTTACCATCGGACCCGGAGGCCCGTACCCGATGCCTTTCTGATTTCCTCAGCGAGTGTAATCTGCCTTCTCTGACCGCTAGTGCGCTCGAGGAATTGAATGCGCCGATTACCGTGGAGGAACTTGCGGAGGTTATTAAAGCCCTCCCGACGGGGCGGGCGCCTGGGCCGGATGGATTTTCCTACCTCTATTACAAAACCTTTTCCTCCGAACTGTCCCCTAAACTACTTTCTCTCTATAACTCTTTTCTCCAGGGTTCTCCTGTCCCCCCCTCCATGTCCCACTCCTTCATCACTCTTATACCCAAACCTGGCAAGGACCCCCTGGATTGTTCCAATTACCGGCCAATTGCCCTCCTAAACTCAGACTTTAAGATATTTACTAAATTGCTGGCTACTCGGTTGGGGTATTGGCTCCCTTCCCTAGTCAATGCGGACCAGGTGGGATTTGTACCGGGAAGACAGGGTGGGGACAACACGAGGAGGGCTATTGACCTCATTGATGTAGTTAATCAACAAGAAGAGAGTGCCCTTGTGTTGAGCCTAGACGCTGAAAAGGCCTTTGACCGCCTTGGATGGCCTTTCATGTTTGAGGCATTGCAATGCTTTGGCTTCTCTGGGCCTTTCCTTACGGCGGTCAGGGCCTTATACTCCAATCCCACAGCGGCACTCAAATTTCCCCATATGCTGTCTGAGACCTTTTCTCTTTCGAATGGCACTCGCCAGGGTTGCCCCCTATCACCCCTACTTTTTGTTCTCTGCATTGAACCCCTGGCGGCGGCAATTCGAAATTGTCCAGACATCAGAGGTGTGTCGGTCAGAGGCAAAGAGTTTAAAATCATGTTATTTGCCGACGATGTCCTCCTTACCCTGTCAGACCCGCTCACTTCCCTTCTGAACCTACATTCCCTACTTGGTACATATGGTCGCCTGTCTGGGTACAAAGTCAATACCTCTAAATCCGAAGCTATGCCCCTAAATCTGCCTGACCCCTTGATCGCCCAGCTTAGTTCCAACTTCAAATTTAAGTGGACCTCAACCTCCATAAAATATTTAGGCATCCGCCTTACTCCCTCCTACTTGTCCCTATACTCAGCTAACTACCCAGCCCTCTTCCGGGATATACGGGACCTTCTGGCCAAATGGTCTCCCCACTATATTTCGCTCCTAGGCCGAGTGGCGGCGGTAAAAATGACCATTTTACCTAAACTTTTGTACTACTTTGAGACACTCCCGGTCCGTATCCCCCTCTCAGAGCTGCGTAGTATCCAAAGAGCAGTCTTCAAGTTTATCTGGGTGTCCAAGGGGCACCGCATCCCCAACTCGGTTATGATGAGTAGCAGATCTCGAGGAGGGCTGGCGGTCCCTAACTTCCTTCACTATTACTGGGCGACTCACCTACGCCAAATAACGGCATGGTCCAAATATCTGGCATACAAGAAGTGGGCTGAAATTGAAAAAATATGGTTAGCTCCCTTCCATCTTAACTCTTTCCTGTGGCACTCCTCACCGCCTAGCTTCTCACATCTCTCGCTCTTGGGACCTATCCGTTTTACCCTCCACATCTGGTCCTCATGTTCTGCCAGGTTTGGGCTCACCTCCTCTGCCTCCCCCCTGAACTCTTTCCTACTTTTCCCGAATTTTCCTCCTGGTCTCCAATCCCATACTGTCAAACTCTGGGGATCTAAGACACTCTTCCAATTTGCCGACATAGTTGATCCCTTAACTCGTACACTCCTTCCTTATGATAAATTAGCTGATAAATATGCTCTCCCATCCTCAGAACACTTTATGTACCTCCAGCTCCGACACTTTATGGTGTCGCGTCTGGGAGCCCTCACAGTTTCTAAACCTTCGGCTTTTGAGCAACTAGTTAGAATGGGGACTTCGACCTCGGGCCTTATCTCTGACATTTACCGCATCCTTGGTTCCCCAGTTGAGGGAGCCCAGGTGCAGCACTCATATATGACTAAATGGGAAACGCTGTTGGGGAGGACATTACCTCCAGAATGCTGGACTGTTATATGGGACAGGGCTGCCACCTCCTCCATATGTACTACCTACAAAGAATCCCATTACAAAGTCCTGATGTTCTGGTACCACACACCGGAGGTACTCCATAAGTTCAATGCCTCGGTATCCCCACTATGCTGGAGATGTGTTAGAGTGTTAGGTTCCCAATTCCATATCTTCTGGGAATGCGAGCTTGTCCGACCCTTCTGGCGGGAGGTGTGTGAGATATCCTCCGCTATCCTCAGTGTCAAAATCCCTAGGGACCCAGGCCTTTGTCTCCTCAACCTTTTCCCTAAAACTATCCGGAAAAAACAAGCCAAATTGCTATTGGTCCTCCTGACTGCAGCTAAGTCCCTAATCGCCAAATGCTGGAAGCAATCGGCCCCTCCTTCCATTCAGCATTTCAAAGCTAGAGTCAGGGAGTTACGCTCTCTTGAGCGCCTTACGGCATCCCTGAATAACAGGCTGGAGGCCTTTGACTCTATTTGGGCTCCTTGGGATCTGTATTGCTCCCCGTCGGCACCCGCCTAACGTACATCCTAGATTCCTATCCTTTGTCGTTTGTTCTCATGTACGTCTTTCCATGTCCTTGTCTTCCCCTTTCCCTTTCCCCCCTCCTACATCTCCTGCCCCTTCCTCGTCCTAAGTCTGTGTCCTGTTCTGTGTTGTTCAGTTACTAGCCCGGTATGGTCTATGGACCCTACCCAAACAGACATTGTTTTTCCAAACCCTGACCAGGATCTGGTAGCTGTTTTCTTTATGACTTGTTATTCTTGACCTCCTGTCTGCTCCTGTTTAAGGGTTCCGTTACATCTCTGCCATTTGTATTATGCATTACAACAATGTTCTGCTGCCTTCATATGTACCTTCCCCAGTTTGTATGGTTCTCTGTCTTTCTTTTATGGAAAATCAATAAAAATTACAATTGTTTAAAAAAAGATATAGCCAGCCCATTAAAATAAAAGTAGGTGTGCCACCATACCTGTGTGCCCAACCGTCACTGGCGTCACAACAAAATACCAAGGCAAGGCTATATCTCGTCCAACGACCACAGGACTGGTGTCAGGCTTAACCATCTGGCAAGTGACCGGCCGTACCTCCACACCGGGGGTCACCACATCACCACTGAAGGACCCGAGCAGACTGAACATTACAGCACAGGGCCCCTAGAGGTATAAGGAGATATAAGGAACAGTATTTCCAGATGTGGGAGGGATTTTTCTATGTTATCAGACAGATCATGTGACTGAGACTGAACTGAGCCTCAGTGTCTCATTACCAAGGGCAACAGGTTAAGAAACTAAGCAACACATGGGGGCATTAGTGAGTCTAAGTTAAAAGGCAACGATCAGCCGACAAAATGATAGGTCTGCTGCTCATAGCACCGCTCTCTTCAATGGTTGACCTGGATAATATAAGGATTGTCCAGACAGCCCCTCCTGCAGCTTCCTGCATCTCCAACCCCCTCCCACCCCCCACTCACTGTCTATGCATTTAATAGCGCAGGCAGCAAGCAAGCGGGGAACGGTTGGCCAGTGGCGTAGTTATAGCGGTCGCCACAGTTGCAGCTGCGACCTGGCCCGCCAGCGAGGGGGGCCCGCAGGGGCCCCACCTTGCCACTTCACTGCCTCTTGCCCCCCGATTTGAGAAGGGCCCCCCCTAGCGCCGCACGGGTAGCGGTGTGGCGACGGGGGGGCTCTAGTGTATGAAACTCTCAGGCACCTCAAGGGAGCGCAGCGGCGTGCTGTGCCGATATGGCGCCCCGGCCCCCTGCGACAGACCGCTTTCCCTGTGGCATCTGAGGCCCCCCCCCTCCCCGGCGCCGCACCGCTACCCGTGCGGCGCTATGGGGGGACTCCCTTCCTGTAATTGCTGCCCTCCGCCCACCTGAGGGACCCCCTCCATCCCTGAACACAGCTGCAGAGGCCAGGCCACAAGAGAGAAGACAAGCTGCCATCCCTGGATTAGGTGAGTATAATGTTTGTTTGTTTTTTTTGCAATGCAGGGGGCTCTATTACTATATACAGGGGGCTCTATTACTATATACAGGGGGCTCTATTACTATATGCAGGGGGCTCTATTACTATATACAGGGGGCTCTATTACTATATGCAGGGGGCTCTATTAATATATGCAGGGGGCTCTATTACTATATGCAGGGGGCTCTATTACTATATACAGGGGGCTCTATTACTATATGCAGGGGGCTCTATTACTATATACACGGCACAGGTGGCTCTATTACTATATGCAGGGCACAGGGGGCTCTATTACTATATGCAGGGCACATGGGGCTCTATTACAATATGCAGGGCACATGGTCTCTATTACTATTTGAAGGGCACAGAGGGCTCTATTACTATATGCAGGGCACATGGGGCTCTATTTCTATATGTAGGGCACAGGGGGCTCTATTACTATATGCAGGGCACGGGGGGCTCTATTACTATTTGCAGGGCACAGGGGGCTCTATTACGATATGCAGGGCACATGGGGCTCTATTACTATATGCAGGGCACAGGGGGCTCTATTAATATATGCAGGGCACAGGGGGCTCTATTACTATATGCAGGGCACAGGGGGCTCTATTACTATATGCAGGGCACAGGGGGCTCTATTACTATATGCAGGGCACAGGGGGCTCTATTACTATTTGCAGGGCACAGGGGTCTCTATTACTATATGCAGGGCACAGGGGGCTCTATTACTATATGCAGGGCACAGGGGGCTCTATTACTATATGCAGGGCACAGGGGGCTCTATTACTATTTGCAGGGCACAGGGGTCTCTATTACTATATGCAGGGCACATGGGGCCATTATTATTATATGCAGGGCACAGGGGGCTCTATTACTATATGCTGGGCACATGGGGCCATTATTATTATATGCAGGGCACAGGGGGCAGTATTACTATATGCAGGGCACATGGGGCTCTATTACTATATGCAGGGCACAGGGGGCAGTATTATTATATGCAGGGCACAGGGGGCTCTATTACTATATGCAGGGCACCGGGCATTATTACTATATGCAGGGCATCGGCATTATTACTATATGCAGGGCACATGGGGCCATTATTATTATATGCAGGGCACAGGGGCAGTATTACTATATGCAGGGCACCGGGCATTATTACTATATGCAGGGCATCGGCATTATTACTATATGCAGGGCACTATTACTATATGCAGGGCACTGGCATTATTACTATATGAAGGGCACTGGGCATTATTACTATATGCAGGGCACAGGGGGCATTATTACTATATGCAGGGCACCGGGAATTATTACTATATGGGGGCACAGCAGGGGATCCTACATACAGGGGGCAACACATACCTACTTACTTTACTGCACATGAAACCTTAAGTGAAATTTGTGTAGAATCTTAGGAGTTGGAAAAAAGTAAGTTGCTGGATAAGTGCGGAGCCTAAGATGTTTGTCTCACAGGTTCAGAAGAGATGAATTGTAGCTGCAAGAAATCATCATGGTGGCCTGGGCTGGATGGAGAGGAAAAGAAAAAGTGACGCCTCAGATGAAAGAAGACGTCACCTGTAAGTTACTGTATGACTTTTTTTGAATTTTGTAGAATATTATTGGGTAGGAGTTCCCCAAGGTTAAAAAAAGAAAAAGCTTTGTGTATACAGCATACAGGAGAAAAGAGGTAATAGTGAAAGGGTAGGGGGTAAGAAACAATAGTATGGGGGCAGTATAAAGGAATTATTATATGTGAGGTGAGACAAGGGGCCATAGGGAGATATGTATAAATTCACTCCAGAATTCAAATGGAAAGCTCTGTGTTTATTTTCCCATAAAGCTATTCACTTTATGGGAAAATACGTTTTTTTGTATAAATTGTGCAGTGCTGCAGCATTTTCGGACATTTATATAAGTTTACACCAGCTACTGGCCCCAGTTCACACTGAAGAATGCAGTGAGTTTTTTTGCATATATATATATATATATATATATATATATATATATATATATATATATACCAAAAGCATTGCTTGGTCGAGGAGGGGGGGAGGGGGCCCCAAGCTGACCTCTTGTACCAGGGCCCAGGGGACATTAGCTACGCCCCTGCGGTTGGCGTTCACTTCCTCCTATACATCACATTGGAATATGGCTCTTAGACTGTTCTTTTGGTTTATAAGCCATTTTCCAAGTATTATGCAGAGTATATTATAAAGTACACACTGCATGGCTTGCAGCTGTGGTCAAGATCAATGCTGCTTTGTTGCATGGATGGTGCAGGCTGTGGTAGAGGGTAAACTCTTACAGACACATAGAGGTATAGAAGAGCAAGCTATGAGCCCACAGTCGCTATGTCACAGCCCATCTTTGTGGGAGATTGAGATCCCCTTTCCTAATTGAAGAAGTGTTCTGGAATGTTTTCCCACTGTATACTGTTTACTATTTGTTCACACTTAAAAGTCCAAGTATATGGTAGAGACCAGGCCCGGACTGGCCATAGGGCATCTCTAGCAAATGCCAGAGGGGCCGACCCCCTCCGGGCCGGTCCCAACCCCCTCCATGCCAGTCCGGCTACTTCCTCCTCCCACCTCAGCACAGCTGCTGCCTGTGCCTGTTATTCAGGGCTGCTGTGCTCCACTCTGCTCATTACAGTATATACCAGCAGAGGGCGCTGAGGAGCAGGCAGAGCAGGGACACAGGCAAATAGCAACAGGGGGAGGGGGATCCGTAATGGTAAGTTCCAGGGCCCTTCCTCCCTGCCTGGCCCAGCTTGCCTTCCTGTTTCCCGTTTGGCCCACACACCTAAAGCAGCCCACAAGGTCCTGACACTGGTGTGAGGGCTCTGGCAATGCACAGAAGGGGATGGAGGATGCACAGCAATACTTTCATTTTGTGTTGTGTATGCTCCACTTAGCTTCCTCCTGCTGTCGGGAATTGGGGAAGGAGGAGGAGGATGACAGTTAGGGATGAGCGAACCGGCTGAGGTTCGGGTTCATATGAACCTGAACTATCAGCTTCTGATTCCCGCTGTCTGCCCGCTCTGTGGAGAGGGTGGATACAGCCTGAGGACCGCATATAAAACTAGGATACAGCCTATGGCTATGGCTGTATCCCAGTTTTCCAGGCGGTCCTCAGGCTGTATTTATCCTCTCCACGGAGCGGGCAAACAGCGGGAATCAGAAGCCAATAGTTCAGGTTCATACGCACCCGAACCTCAGCCGGTTCACTCATCCCTAATGACAGTATGGAGGCAACATCTGCAAAGAGTTTGTATGTTCTCTCTGTGTTTGCGTGGGTTTCCTCCCACACGCAAAAACATACAGATAGGTGGATTTAGATTGTGAGCCCTTGGGGACAGGGAGCAATAATTGGCAAAAAACTATGTAAAGTGCTGCGGAATCTGTGTGTGCTATACAAATAAAAAGCCTTATTATTATTATGGAGGCCTGGAAGCTGTCTGCACAGATTTCTGTCCCTGTCCCCTGCTCCTGGTGACCATCATCTATATTCCTAAGGTTCCGAACCCCCTCATAGGATGGAGAATGTGAAGACACAGTCTGCACCACAGAAGACTGAGTAAGTGTGTGTGTAGTCAGTGTGTGGCAGTGAAAGGGTGGCTGTAGTCAGTATACGGGTGGTTGTAGTCAGTGTTTGGCAGTGAACGGGTGTATGTAGTCAGTGTACAGATGGCTGTAGTCAGTGTGTGGCAGTGGAAAGGTGTTAATATTTGTGTATAAGGCCAGTTTTACATGTAGCGGAATTGCAGTGGATTTAACGTTGCGAGTTGCGCAGCAGAATCCGCTACTTTTCCCGGTACTGCCAGTTTGTATAGGTTTACGTTCTTGCTTCCACTGCGAGTATGTAAAGCCCCATCCCCCTTAACCCGGCCCTGCCTGGTGAATACTTTACTCGTCCGCCCTCCAGCCTGCTTCTGGGGCCCCCTGGTGTCCCGCTCAGCCATTCAGTCCGCTGTCCTGCCGCAACCCCAGAACTATGTAACACCCAACCCCATAGATTGGGAATTACAATTCCCAGCATGTCCAAACAGATGTAGACCTTCAGGAACTGCTGGGAGTTGTAGTTCTCCTAACAAAATATATATATGTTATTAAGGTAAAATGGATATGCCAGAATTATCTATTTTGTTGGGAGAACTACAACTTCCAGCAGTTCCTAAAGGTCTATAGCTGTCAGGTCATGATGGGAATTGTAGTTCCCAATCTATGGGGTTGGGTGTTACATAGTCCTGGGGTATTCGTTTTACATCTGGGGTATTCATTTTAGAATGAATACCTCAGAACTATGTTACACCCAACCCACCTATATTGTAAAATACACCTCCCAGCATGCCCTGACAGCTATAGACCTTCAGGAACTGATGGGAGTTGTAATTCTCCCTACAAAATATATATTTTTTATCAATGTAAAATGAATACCCCAGAATTATGTAATACCAAACACCATCAATTGTGAACTACAACTCCCAGCATGCCCTGACAGCTATAGACCTTCAGGAACTGAGAATTATAGCTTCCGGTATGTCTAACAAGATTATATTTTATATAGAGTCTGTGCTGCAGTGACATTTTATCATAAAATTTTCCCCCTACGGTAAGTGGTCCTGTGTGCGTCGAAATGCCAGGGCTGATTTTCAGTCCCAGTCCGGCCCTGGTAGAGACAGATTCACAGAACATAGAAAAAGAAAATTCAATGCTTTCTCTTCAACAAGGAAAGGGAACCTGTGGTCCTCCAGCTGTTGCAAAACTACAATTGCCATCATGGCTCACAGCGCCAGGTTCCTCTCCCCTGCCCAAAAGGAATCATATCAGCCTTGCAGGATGAACCCTGGAAACCTATGATTTATTTTTATGGTGCCAGGCTTTGCCGTGGCACGATGCCTATCTGTATGGTGACTGTGTGTTCACCTGTAGGAGGCCATATCGATGATTTAGGATACAATAAGCAGAGTATGTGGCAGATGTGAAAAAGGAAGTATATATCTTTCCTCATTTGCAAGTAAGATGACTGGTTCATTTTATAGTGTTATCAGACAAGGTTTATCTAGCTTTAGACTATACAACTTAGTGTAAGAATAAAAATAAAAGTAGAAAAGAAAAGATGCACCAAAATTTGGGGGAGGATATACCGAGACTAGCATTTCAGTCTTAGAGCGAATGTCTTTTTTTTTTTTTTTTACATTACCCAATTGACGCCAAAGCAGGAAACCCGCTTACACAATCCTTTTTTTTTAAAGTGCCATCCGGTTCCCACGCTTGACATCATTCTTTTCCATTTGCCAGGATGCCATGGCTGTGTGCCCTTTACGTTAAGCTACAACCGCTAAAAGTGAGTACACCTGAGCATTGCACAAATATTTGCAACTTTTTTAAACCATGCTTGTCCATGTATTGTATCTAGTCTTGGAGGGCATCCTCACAAGTTATGGGAGCTACCCTGCAATACCAGAAAGATCCCACGAACACGTGTGGTACTTTCTAACCCTAGGCTCATACTGACCTCAAGTTGTAAGTCCCGACTTCTCATGACAGCCATGTTCTTCTCCTCACTAAGCTGAGCATATCTCATAGCTATGTTATAATTTTCATCCTTTACTTTGATTAATTCATCGTTGCAGTTGTTTCGCTCCTCTTTCATTTTGTTATAACGTTCCTGAAATGTCATCAGTTCTAGGTTCACCAGCTTTAGCTGTTTTCTCTCATCCTCCAGAAGTCTGGAGTTAGCCACAAGTTCACACTTCTGAACTTCTTTTGTCTTTAACTGTTGCTGCAATTTTATGACTTCATTCATGAGGAACTGTGTGAGAGCTTCATGGCCTTCTTCCACTAAAAGAGAAACAGCACCAACATTGACATGGATACTGCATTTACCTTGGAGCTTTATATTTCACTACTATTGGCTTGGTGTTAAAGGGAACCAATCAGCACAGTTATTCTGCATGTTTTGGGTTGCTCCTCCGGAATCTTATTATGCTGGCAAAACATCTTTTACTGCTGCGAGCAAAGAAAGGGAGAGAGACGGAACCTAGTCATCTGGGTTGCGACTAGTCATGGCTCTCTGGCCTGTCAGCGTGCTCTGTTGGGTGACTGACAGACGAGGAGGCCTGTTAGCGCGCTCTAATGGGCCTCCTTGCCCTTCAATCACTCCACAGAACGCCCCCCAGATGACTAGTCCCCAGCCCTCTTCCTGCCTTGCGGGTGAAGGTAAAAGATGGGAGGCTTCTTACTACATCTATTAAGTGCTGCTGTGAACCTAATCTGAAAAACTGTGCTGATGGTTCCCTTTAATGAATGTAAAAACCTGATATCTTTGTACTGTATCTTTAATACCAATCATTATTACTGGTTACTTTCAGTTTAGTTATATCCTCTGCCATTTGGAAAACCTAGTAGCATATGTGCTGTTGACAAATCCTACTATACATAGATTTGCTCATTAACCTTAGGTTGGGTAGACAAGACTTAAGGCCCTATTCCTCCAACAGATCTGACGATAGATTATCTGCCAAAGATTTGAAGCCAAACCCAGGAACAGACTATAAACAGAGATCAGGTCATAAAGGAAAGACTGGATTTCTCCTCTTTTCAAATCCATTCCTGGGTTTGGCTTTAAATCTTTGGCAGATAATCTGTGGTCAGATCTGTTGGTGTAATAGGGCCTTTAAGGTCCCCATACACTTTAGATTGCCGAACCTGCCGTTCGCAGTTTCATTACACACAGGACAGGTGTATGGGGCCACCCTGAACAAGCACAACGGATGATGTTGGTGGTGATAGGGGGTCAGCAGTGATGGAAAATCAGCCAACCCCTTTGTTCAGTGAGAAATAAGCTGCAGTAAGAGCAGCTTATCCCTCCCCAAAAAGAACACAGGCACACTAGGCCGCACTGAATGGTCCTGTGTGTGGGAAGGGCAGGTGGTGGGCGGGAGACATAACTGATGGCTGGACAATTATTCGTTTGTCAGTTATTAAATGTGTATGGCCACCTTAACCCAAGAGCTGTAGATAATATTAAATGGGATATCTCAATTAAAAAAAAAATCTCTTTCCTCTTTGGACATATGGACATTATAAAGGGGCTCTATTAGATAGTAGAGCCACTAAGAGCAAGTCCTGCTGTGGGGCATATGGCCCAGCCACTTATTACACCCGAGGATCTTAAGGACCTATTACGCAGGGCAATTACAAACAGGCAAATATTTGCCTTGTGTAATAGGGCCAGTGATAAGCCAATGCCTGATCAGCCAAATCTTGTTCATATTCTACAATAGGCAACTGAATCTGCAATAGGCTGCAGGGAAATGCCGGAGGGGCTGTCCGGATGATCTTTAGATTGTCCGGGTAGCCCATAGGAGACAGCGGCGGTCTGCTGTCACCGCTCCTATTACACAAACCGTTGTCCAGCAGACCATCGCTATTGTTATCTTTGTTTTGGTTAATGCAGAAAGACAAGGATAAGCCAACATTGCGCATGTCGGCTCATCATTTCCTTTCTGCATGAGCTATTATACAAAATGATTATCGGCCAAGTATGGCACCTGAGGCAAAGGCAAGATCATAGGGCCAACCATACATATTGGATTGTTGGATCATCCTGCTGAAATCAGTGCTACTGACTGCCATTTATCTAAAGTGTATGGACAGTTTACGATGGTATGGATACATAACAAACACCTCTCACTTACCAACTATCGTGGAGAATCTTCTGGTTGGTTCTTTCCCTGTTACTAATTTATAGAGTTCTGGGTAGTAAAATTCAAGACTTTCCAAGAAGACCACATAACCTCGTTGCCCTTTTGTATGAAGTATATCCAAGAGCTTCCCTGCAGAAAGAAACATGACATAAAATTCCATCATATCAGTTACTAGCTATCTCATATCCTATTTACAAAATGTTTTGGTCTTTCCTCACAGGTATACATTGGTGGACCCCTAATGGATACCCCCAGTCGAAGGCTGCAATTTATCCCATTGTAATGGTATACAATGGGATACTTTACCCCATCCCATGAGACATCCCTGGGGAACTCTGATTCTGTTACTGTTCTTATATGAACACCTACCATCATTTCTTTAGTCCCCCCCCAGGACCAATGGTTCTGCTGACAGCCACTCAACAAACTATTAAATGCAAAGTGTTTTTCGAGTGTCTGCTGTGAGGTTCTTGTACCCTAGGAAGCTCCAGTGATAATATCAATAAATAGACACTGACATTAATGGAGCTTTTCAAGAAAGTTATCATTAAATGGATACTAATGACAGGTGCCATCTGTCACCCCTAGGTGAAAATGATATCCTTTTAACAAATTATTTATAGTAATGACATAGAATAGTAGATATCTTCTATACTTCATTTTGTTTTTGCAATATATTTCTACTTTATACTATAACATATTGGCTTCCCCACTCCAGGAAATCAATGCAAGTTGAGGAAAATTACACAAAGGACAAAATACAAACAACTAAACTTCCAGTATAGAAAAAAAATGTTACGTGTGATTGGCACATATACTGTGCTAAATGAATCCAGGATGCACTTTGGAATAATGGTGCCGAGTGTATCTTGCATAAGTTGAGAATATTATATAGAGAATGCTCTATATAAAAGCCATGGAAATCTTTAGTCTCCACTGCTTTGCATGTATGGTCTATTCTTGTATTACGGTACATTGTGATGTGTATTACTTTTATCTTGCACAATCTAGAACGTGCCGCAAAACTGTTCATGAAAATGTGGTCAGCTTGATGTGTGGGCTGTGTCTGGCAGTAGTCAATCTTGACTCTAGGCTTTATGGTGTTAAAAATAAATTACTTATAGCATTTACCTTCTAATATTATACAATATACAGTTAAAGCAAATGGCAATAAATCTTACCTGAGCGCGTGGTCCTTGATAATAACAGCACAGAGTTGAGAACTTCTTCCTCATCCTGCTCATCAATTACCTTACATTGCCGTAAGTACGGAGTTAACTTTGCAGGATTTATGTAGCGGCTGAGCATATTTCTGTTGGTTTCTATGTTTTCCCATAGTTCATTCTCCTCACTTTGTAATATGTCATTTTCGTTATCCATTTTATATTATTCTACAAAGAAAAAACAATAATAAAAACAATAACTGCTACTTGTACTGCACAATTAGAATGTGGAAACACAATGGTAAATTTACAGCATGCTACAATATGAGAATATATATTTATCTTACAGTTGAATAAAGCATTTGAGCCCAATCAACCAAAAACAGATGTATCTACTTCTTCCTGCTCCTGCGTCAGATGACTATCTACTCCTCCTAAAAAGCAGGAGGTGGAAGTGCTGATAGCGGGTCACTGAGGTTCCTCTTTACATGTGCAATTTAGTGTTATCTCCATAAGCTTGTCAATGAGAGATTATCAATGAGGGTAGAGAAATACAGCTAAAGAGTAATACACACCAAAACAGTACTGTTATTGAAAGGTACAGTGGTTAAAGTATTTAACTGGCTCTGTTCACTCTTATCAGAGTCTCGGTTTCCATTTTTGATTAATTTCCCTGTAAAAATGAAAAACACCTTAACACAATGCAATGCAAGTAAAGAGTCGTCATGGCATTTCTTTAAGTGCTTCTGTACAATGTTGCACATTCATAGAAGGTGTGTTTTTATAGTGATCCCAACACCCAAGCATATAATGGGTATCATAATTGATCATGCACCTACCTGGGTGCTGGGTGTTTTGGGCACTTGAGAAAGACCCCTGTTAGTCTATGCATGAAGTCTTGGGAAAATAAAGAACTTTATTGGAGTGCTTGACTGTCACTTTGGACAAAGAGCCACAAGCTGCCCATGCTTATCAGATTTTACACTGTTCTATGGCTTAGGAATCCACAATACAGATGTGAACAGAGCCTCAAAGGACTTCCATGGCCCCATTTTTATTGACCTGGCTCCAGTGATGACATGTATGGTGTGACTGATTGCAGCCAGTCATTTGGCAGTCACATGTTAAAACAACAAGGAAAGCAAAGGTACACAAGAACCTGGCATGTTTCAGATTATGGAGTAACATTTTTTATACAAATCATGTAGGTTTTCTTGTAGATTTACCATGGATCTCAATAAATGTGAACAGAACTTTAGAAGCTATAAGTAATTTGCATTAGTAAATTTATGGCAGATGGTAGAGAATTGATAACAATACATTCTGTTCTGTTCAAGTGTTCAAGAATGATGTTTCAAAAACCAGTCTTTAAAGGGGTTGTCCAGCGAAAATCTTTTTCTTTCAAATCAACTGGTGTCAGAAAGTAATATAGATTTGTAATTTACTTCTATAAAAAAAAAAATCTCAAGTCTTCCCATACTTATCAGCTGCTGTATGTCCTGCAGGAAATGTTTTATTTTCAGTCTGACACGGTGCTCTCTGCTGACATCTCTGGCCGAGATGTTGCAGTTTTGTTGCCGTCAAAGACAGAAGTGTATAGAGCATGATCTAGTCCTTCTTTTATATAACTCGCTCCTTTTGAATCCAATTTTGACTTTTGCACAAAAAAAATAAATGAGAAAACACCCTAAGGCTATGTTCACACATCATATTGTAGTCAGTATTTCTGCTAGTATTTGTAGCCAAAACCAGGGGTGGAACTGACGAGGCAAAATTATGATGGAAAGATTTGCCCAGTTTCTGTGTTTTCAACCCATTCCTGAAACAAAAAAGATTGTGCCCAAAGGAAGAAAGGTAGCCTGGATGGTATACAAATCCAAAACAACCCCAATAGGGTCTCTAGCCCAAATCACATCCAGTAGAACCTTCCTATACTTAAAACTCAATACTTATGACGTCATAAGCCCTCCTCCTGATAACGCACATGTGTGGTCAAAACTAGTTGAGGGGCTATGTGGCTTGTGTTTTAATTATACTACACCAGTAGCCTAGTCAGACAGTGTATATTCAAGAGATAGTCAGTAGACTGCAGCTACTAGTGACTATACCTACCCAATAGGGGATTACTACATGTGAATGCTTTAATGGCTATGGTAGTAGTATGTTTTTAACAAAAATTATATAATTTCTTAGAAAAAAAACAGTAAAAAGTAAGTTTTAAATATAGGAAGGTTTTACTGGATGTGATTTGGGCTAGTAGTCCTATTGGGGTTTTGGATTCAACCCATTCCTGGTTTTGATTGAAAAAATACTGCTCAAAAGACTGACGGAAATACTATGTGTGAACCTTACAGAGATATTGGCATTCTTATCCTAAATTTTATCCTAATTTTATCCTAAAATTTACAGCACTAATTTAATACGGTGTGTTTTTTTTTTTTTGCTGACGTTTGTTTTTGTATTTTCAAGTATAATTTAAGTAATATAGAACCAATTTGTCAGATGGTGCAGAATATATATAATTTTTTATACAAACTACACTGCAGGTGCGGTGCATTCTGTCTTGCTGCCATTATTTTGCTATTGGTAATGACGAAGCCTGCACAGGGTCTGATCAGGGCTAGTGTTAAGCTGATCTGTCAAAATGTTAAAGTTTGGCAACTGAAACGCTCGGCATTTGATTTTGGATTTAGGATTTTTTTTATTTTTTATTTTTGGATTTTTTGGATTTGGGATTTTTTTTAAATTGAATGCTGCCCTAGGGCTGCCAGGAAAGCATGGACATGACCGGTAATTAATGCCGAGTGTTCCAGTTGCCAAACTCAAAACTAATCAGGTCTCGGCAGCGTATGCTGAGCCCTGCATGTTCATCACACACAATCATTCAGATCAAAGAGGTGTTGTGACCCTGAAGCAGAGAAGACAGAAGGCCCCACCTCTTTGACACTAAAAGCAATTTTAGCAGAGTTCACAGTGAAATCATTGGGTTGTCCATATAATACATGGATATGTTATGGTGAGTGATGAGCAAACTTGCCAAACGTTCAGGTTTGGCCAAACCCAAGTGCACTGTATTTGACTCCTGGTGGCAGAAGAAGTTGGATGCAGCTCTAGGGCTGCCAGGATAACCTGGATACAGCCTATGGTTGTTTCCTTGTTTTCCAGGACTCCCTGGGCTGCATCCAACTTCTCCTGCCACCGGGAGTCAAATGCTAAACATTCAGCAAGTTTGCTGATCACTAGTTATGGTCTGAAAAAAGAGGTACTGTCTGCAGTCACTGTCTAATGTGGCTTATTGATGAGGACCCACTTAAGATGGAGTTGTCAAGCTTATCCCACAAACTAGTAGGATTCACCAAAAACAATCCCATTTCTATTGCTAGCTTTAGTGTTCCCTTTTGAGGAGTTGGGGGCGTGGTTTAGCTACTGAGGAGAGCAATTGTGCCCTGGCCAAGCTCGCGCTACGAACTGCGATTATAGCGGCTATACTGCACGGATAGACTTTATTTTACACCCGACTCTTCCCTGGACTGTCAGCGACTGGTTGAGATGAGAACCACATCCAGACGAGCGGCGACGGCAGCACGGAGGAAGCTTGAAGCCTCTCTTCCTTCTGCACGGGTAAAACAACATGGCGCCGGAGTCCCAGCAGCTTCCCCTCCTTCCTGCTCTTATGCCGGCGGCGGAGCGGTGTGGCAGACTGCTCCGCCACGTACAGCATCAGCGGGGACGCGAAGGGAGCCCATTACAGCCCGTACTGTTCTCTCAGCTGATGGAGGTAACAGCCGGAATAGCCTGCCTGCGAACAGAGGCTCCCCCTGTCCTGTGCCGGGCTTAGCTGTGGAGCCGCAGCGTCAATCCCCCTCCGCCTTCATTAGGGCTCCGGACTGCTGATAGCTTCACTACACAGCGGTACACAGCCTCTCCTATGACTTTGCAGCAACAGAGTCTGAGTGCAAACGCTCCAGCATTTCTGCCTGCATCTGCTCCAATTAAGCCTGTGCCTCTGAGTGACCCATTTGACTGTCTGTGCATCCCTGATACTCAGCTCACTACAACCCTGCTGAGAGAGATGCTGCTTGCTTTCAGAGACTCTATACAGATTAAACTGGACAATACAATTGAGACTCTCCGAGAATCTGTGTTAAAAATTGAGCAGCGTGTTCAGCATGTGGAAGATAACATTGTGGACATGGTACAGGAATATAATGTACTGGTCGAATCTCACTGGCAATTACATGAAGAAGTGGCTCAGATGCGCGAGACTTTGACCAAGGTGGATGATAGATCTCGGGCTCACAACTTGAAATTGAGGGGGGTCCCTGAATCCGTCTCAAACGATGATATAGCCACCTTCACCTGTGTGCTCATCAAATCGACACTTCCTGACTGCCATGCTGATGACCTTGCCGTAGATTGGGCACGCCGACTACCGAGACCAGCCCACCTTCCTCTGGATATCCCGAGAGACGCTCTGGTGCGCGTCAGACATTTACACGTGAAATCTGCTTTTCTCGCAGCGACCCGACAGCGCACCTTATTGCCTGCCCCGTACTCGACAGTGGCTGTTTTCCCGGACTTATCAGCAGCTACCCTGAATTTCCGGAGGTCATTTGCACCGGTAACAACCACACTTCGGGATCATGGAATCCAATATAGTTGGAGGGGCACCTCTGGCCTCGTAGCTACCAGAGGCCCGGACTGTGTGTGGATCCAAGACCCAGAGGAGGGGCTACAGCAACTACAGGCATGGAATCTCCCCCACCTTCTCCCAAGCCGCCTTGCCCAGAACACCTCAACGTCCCCATCACCATCCTCATGCTCAGCTCCTGGTTAAGTGACTCCATGTTACGAGTTTTCGTGTCCTAGGAAGCGATTACCCTACTGTTCAACTAACTTGCCAGACACCTTTTCTCTCCTCACCTGCACTGAACTGGACTATGTGCCCCATACCCAGACCGCAGACATGGGTTAATTCCATTTGACTTATGTTCATTTGCGGCCCTCTTGTCTTGTCTTGATGTGTCTTGTGTCCCTCCGTCTTGTTTGTGTCTTTGTGGTCTCTTGTGAGTTTTGTTTCCCCCTTCTTCTTCTTTTCTTTTTTTTTTTTGTGTCATTGGCTAATAACTGGTGGTCTTCTGCGCTCCACTGAGGCGACCCCAGCTTTGATTGGACCTATCTACGTCTGCATCCCTGCCCTCTTTTACCTTGTGGACACTTGCGTTGTTATTTGGCACGTTAGAGGACATTATGCGCCTTCTATGGACACACTCTCTTTTAGTTTTATGATCTGTCTTGCTTATGTTGCCGTTCACATATGTACTTACTTCTACCGGCTACCGGCTACCAGTTTTGCTCTTACATACGGTTGTCCTATTGCTATCACTGTATTTTTACTTTTAGACGCTTCTACTTTAAACTGTTTCTCTACAAGTTACGATACCTGTATACATATCTCCCCTCCCTTTTTATGTCCCCTTCCCTGTTGTTTGCCTCTGTCACCCCCTTCCCCTCCCATCTCTCCCTTCCCCTCCTTCCCTTCCCTCCTTCCCCCCCAGTCCTACCCTGCCTCTGCACCCTGACCCTATTTCCCTCCCCCCCCATCCCCCCCGGCCTCCCCCTCCCCCCCCCCCCTTTTGGTAAATATGCCAATAATGTGTTACCTACTGTTGTACTATAAAAATTCTGAAAAATTTCAATAAAATACTTTGAAACGTTAGTGTTCCCTTTCACTTAGCAGCATCAAGACAGATCACATGATAGTAGAGATGAGCGGGAGTTGAGCATGCTTGAGTCCGATCGTTCAGTATTTGATTACCGGTGGCTGAAGAAGTTGGATGCAGCCCTAGAGAGTCCTGGAAAACCTGTGGCTGTATGCAACTTTTTTAGCCACTGGAAATTAAATTTTGAAGAATTGGACATAACCATGCTCGAGTTGTGCTAAATTCTACATGATAAGTTACAGAAGAAAAAACCTTAACCATGTATAATTCACAAAAAATAAAGGTGTCATCATGGTGTCACGGGTCATAAAACTGTGATGAACCTAAAACATTATGTTACCATATTTTTAGAAACTGCAGGAACTAATACCTCAGCAAAAGATGAGCCCAAAGATTTTCTTGCTGTAAGTGCTTAACCCTTCAAGGACCAGGCATTAATAACTGAGGGTATTTAATAATTTTTATAAGTGCATTATAAGAGTTTTTAGATTTTTGTCAATGCATCTGTATGAGAGCTTGTTTTTTGCTGGGTGATCTGCAATTTCCAGTGGCATTATGATGGGGGGTGCATAACTTATTAATACAGTATTACATGATGACTGTTTAGATCAATCTATGTCAATGTCATACAAGAATGTCTCAAGTCCTCCAAAATGGGAGCTACTTTCATAGAAAAACTCTTTAAACTGGTGCATAGACTTTTCAAGCATTTTTTGTTTTTGCTGTCATGCCCTACAGTATCTGTATCTTAAGTGTAATCTTCTTAAACCAAACTACTTCTGTTTCCCTTATTTACTTCCTCTCCTAAACCTAATGTCACCATCTCTGTCTACAAGGCTAGGTTCACCCCTGATGCCATGCTGTTGCAATGTGTTACCCATATTGATTAATGAGATATGTAGAGTACTACAAAGCACAGGCACAGGTCGGTGATCAAGACCTAAATGGAGCCTGTTAGGATACACATAGTGTAACTAATCATAGCACCGGATAGGACTTATAAGCCCCATTACACACATACTTTTAGCTTGAGCAATTTGTATTTTTTTCATATATGCAGATGAGCATAAATTTTTTTCATATATGAGCATTTGTTTTTTTCATATACGCAGATGAGCATCAATTAAAGGGAGGATTTAAAGCCAGGGCCTCCACCAGGACTAAACCTGGACACAGGGTTCCCGGTAGAAATGCAAACAGTAGAGGATGCACAACCTGAGCTACACTGTGTGCTTTGTATGCTCCACTGTCTGATTCTGTCTCTCAGCTTCCTTTAGCTGTAGGGTCTGGGGGATGGCGGAGGTGAGGACACACAGCTTGGCAGCCTGCAGCACATCATCAACAGGAGGCTCCTAATCTGAGGTCCTGACCCTGCACAGCCTCCCTGAATGTTTGCCAAGTGGAAGTCTAGTGGAGCCTTACAAGTCTAGAGCAGGTTAGTGTGTGTGCGTGTGTGTGTGTATATATATATATATATATATATATATATATATATATATATATATATATATATATATGTGTGTGTGAGTGGGGGTGCATGTATGTGTGAGTGAGTGCATGTGTGTGTATGTATATGTGAGTGAGTGTGCTTGTATGTGTGAGTGAGGGTGCATGTATTTGTGAAGGAGTATGTGTGTGTGTGTGTGTGTGTGTGTGTGTGTGTGTGTGTGGGGTGGGGGGAGGTGTATATATGTATGTGTTATTTGTACATATGGCAGTGCTCGGTTCGCAGTCCTCCATCGCAAAATTTATTTACTTTGCAAAATCTCCTCCAAACAGTAATTTCTTTGTCAGCTCAAATCTTGCAGAATAGACCGAAGAAACCCTGAGAATGTCATTAGGATCTGCATGGATCTATCTAGCTAAAACATAGGATAAAAAGCCATTTCTGTCTACCCCTAAATGTGCATCCTCACACCACTCCAGAGGCGGAACAATTCTAAAGTTATAGCAATTAAAAAAAAAAAGATTTTATGAAAATTCTTAAGAAAATCTCTATTAGTTTGGTATTTCCGTAATTTTACTGAATTAAACAAATGTGTCCAAAGACTATGACAACAGCTGAGTAGGCTTTTCAGTGCTATTTCTGAACAGGTGGTCTTGGTGTGGCTGGGTAATTTGTCCCTTATGTTGGTATTACTGGTAACATTGGCGCTGGTATACTATACTATAGTATGGTAATGTATACTAGGACTTGCTCAATAACAGTATGGTGATATTTGTTGCTTGCATAGTGGTATTATTTTGAAACTGTATACCTATTTTTAAATGGGTAATCTGTCCATTAACAGTTTTTTATTTTGTACTGGGGCTGCATAGAGCATAATAAACCTCCTTTTCTTACCTAACTTAAGTGTAGGTGTAGGTGTACTACAGTGATGATTGGATGTTATCAGTGCTACTTTACAGCTCAGCCAGAGATTGTTTAGTCGTGACGCCAGTGCTAGTCCAGCACACAGGTGTAATGTTGGTACCTGCTTGGTGTTGTGGCTGGCTGTACTTCTCAAAATGGTCGGTGACCAGTCGGGTTTGTGCGGGTCCCTTGGATTCTTGTAATGGTAGTCCTGAGTGGCAATTGACCCACCCGGACTATCTGTAAAACCACCCACAGAAAGGGGAAAATAACCCAAGGTGTGCGGTTAGTGTGTATAGCTGCTAGTGCATAGGAAAGGATGACTGCGTCCCAGTGATATAAAAATAAAGCAGCTTTACTGTACAGTCTCTTAATAGTACAAAACACTTTGGCAGCAAATAGATAAATCTTTACACGGACTGTAGTGCATGAAATTGTCTGTGCTGAGGAGATGCATGAAGAACTAGAGTAGAGTAGAGATAGTTGTAGCAGTGCTTAAAGAGTGTAGGTAGAGTAGAGTAACGTAGAGGAGAGGAGTTTGTCAAGGGAGTCCCAACCCAATATAGCACTGCACTCTGCCGGAACTTGAGAGAATTCTTGAGATTGAGAAGTTTACTTGTTTTCTTGTATAGACTATAATCTGACCACCTTCTTCCCTACAGTGGCGAGTGACTCGTCCTCCTAGGGTGATACAACCCCCAGCCTTGGTTACCTGGGTGAAGCTAAGTTCCCGGGGCGACCCAGTTACCTGCACTGCGAAATAAGATACGTAGACCTTCTGGTAGCTTTGTCCTACCCAGGCTATTTCCTCTGTTCTATCAGGATACTACCCTTCTCTCTTAGTAGTCATTAGCACTGCTTAGTAGATATAGTATAAGTGTTAATGTTGTGTATAACGTATATAATATGTATGTGGAATCTTCTTTACCACCACCACGTATGGATTTTCACCCAGTTCTTATACCATTTTTGCCTCATTGGATAACATTGAAGAACATTTGATTGGACAGGAGCAGGATAATCTTGTTTTCATGACTAAACATTCAATTTGATTGGTCCAAAAGGCTAATACTATTTTGTGTCAGTAACTATGCAGATTTTCTTTCTATGAAGATTTTGAAGTGAAGGTTCCATCGTTGGCCTATTGTTTAGAGATGTGTTATCGGCCGGCCCATCACGGCGATCAAAGTGTAAAAAAAAAAATGTCCCTGTGTTCTGCACCCTCAGCTAGGTAGCTGAGGGCTGCAGAACAGGTGTGTGTAGTGTAGGTTCACTATACTCACCTGATCCCGGCGTCCGGAGCAAAGATTGGCGGTCCGCGCGTCCTCTTCTTCCGTCGGCTTACTTCCGGGTTCCGTCGGGTCTTCGTCGTCTAACTTCGGAAATCTTCGGCTCTTCGGGCTTCGGCAGCTTTACTCTACTAGCGGCTGATCAGAGTATATTATACACTGATCAGTGGCTTTGGGGTAAAAAGAGGTTGTTGTTTTGTTTTTTTTTCAATTTTTTTTTTCTTTTTATGCGCCCTAACGCCGCTGAGAGCTGATCAGCATTGCACATAAGTGCGCCACTGATCAGCAACATCTCCTTTTTGGCATAGGGCCGTTTACCCCCCCCCTATATCCTACCGCCACTGTCTGCTGATAAGTACCGCACATACACTACCGTTCAAAAGTTTGGGGGTCACATTGAAATGTCCTTATGAAGGAAAAGCACTGTACTTTTCAATGAAGATAACTTCAAACTAGTCGTAACTTTAAACAAATACACTCTATACATTGCTAATGTGGTAAATGACTATTCTAGCTGCAAATGTCTGGTTTTTGGTACAATATCGACATAGGTGTATAGAGGCCCATTTCCAGCAACTATCACTCCAGTGTTCTAATGGTACAATTCTGAATAAGGAAGGCTATCACTCAATTTTGCAACGCCATGCCATACCCAGTGGACAGCGCTTGATTGGAGCCAATTTCATCCTACAACAGGACAATGACCCTAAACACACCTCCAAATTGTGCAAGAACTATTTACAGCAGAAACAGGCAGCTGGTATTCTATCGGTAATGGAGTGGCCAGCGCAGTCACCAGATCTGAACCCTATTGAGCTGTTGTGGGAGCAGCTTGACCGTATGGTACGCCAGAAGTGCCCATCCAACCAATACAACTTGTGGGAGCTGCTTCTAGAAGCGTGGGGTCCAGCTTACCTCAACAGATTAATAGCTAGAATGCCAAAGGTGTGCAATGCTGTAATTGCTGCAAAAGGTGGATTCTTTGACGAAAGCAAAGTTTGATGTAAAAACAATGTTATTCCAAATACAAATCATTATTTCTAACCTTGTCAATGTCTTTACTCTATTTTCTATTCATTTCACAACGTATGGTGGTGAATAAGTGTGACTTTTCATGGAAAACACAAAATTGTTTGGGTGACCCCAAACTTTTGAATGGTAGTGTAAGTGCGGCATTTATCAGCAACTCCTTTCTTTACGTAGGTAAAAAACACTACATTACACTACACTACATGAAATAAAGTTTTACACTACACATTTACATATCCCATATACCAATCCCTATATAAAAATGGCCCCCAGAGTGTTTTCGACGTCTGAGGCATACGCTATTATTGCCTCTGACACCGAAACAACCAGTGAGGATGAATGGGGAAATCCTTTTTTCCTCCTTTCATCCTCATCCTCATCATCCAGTGAGGTATCTGGGGGTAGCGTAGCATACGCTGCCCCCCAGACACGTCTTTTCTGCCAGTACCTTCCCAATAAGAGATCACGGTATGGCGTGAAATTCTCTGTGAGAGTACCTCTGGGTACACTTACAGATTTAGTTCACACTGCGGATTAGCGAAGCATAACCCTTTGTGCATTCCACAGCTGGCACCCGCCGGTGGACTGATGCGGGAGCACGTCTCCGTCCGTGTCATAGACTCCATTCTATGCACGTGCGAATTCCGTCGTCCGTCCAAAGAATGAACACGTTCATACACGCCTCCATCAGTCCACCGGCGGGTGCCAGCTGCGGAATGCACAAAGGATTATCCTTCGCCATTCCGCAGTGTGCACATACCCTTAGAGTGTATGAAGGAAGGGACACCCGAATCAAGCCCCCAAATGCCCCCCCCATCCTCCGAGTTAGTGGGGAGATCGTTGGGGAACTGATGTTCCCACTGCTAGATAAAGGTTACCACCTGTACGGGGATAACTTTTATACCAGCACCCCCTCTTTCGGTCCCTATTTTTTATTTTCACAGCACATGTTCTACATATGTGCCAGTCACCAGTGGGGTCCATATGCTCACTGCACCCCTTGTTAGATTTCTTGAGAGGTGTCGTTTCCAGAATGGGGTCACTTGGGGGGGGGGGGTTTCTACTTCCCTGGCAGCACAGGCCTCTGCGACATGGCCTCTATCCTCCATTCCAGCCTATAAATGGTGCCCTGTCCCTTTGGTGGCGTGCCCTGTGCCCATATGGCACATTATGTCCACATGTGGGGTATTTTCCTACTCAGGGGAAATTACCCTACACGTTTTGCATTCATTTTCTTTTTTAACCCCTTGTGGAAATAGAAAAATCAAGGCTAGACCAACATTTACTGTAAAAAAAAATTAATTTTTACACTAAATCATTGATCTTGTCTTGATTTTTTCATTTTCACAAGGGGTTAAAAGATAAAAAAAAAACACAAAATGTGTAGAGCAATTTCCCCTAAGTACGAAAATACCCCACATGTGGACATAAAGTGCCAGGCGGGTGCAGGGTAAGCCTCCAAAGGGAAGGAGCTCCATTTGGCTTTAGGAGGCTGGATTTGACTGGAATGGATTTTGTTGCATTTAAAATGCCCCCGTGTTGGCAAGACAGTTGAAACCCCCCACAAGTGACCCCATTATGGAAACTAAACACCTCAGGGAATGTAACAAGGGGTGTAGTGAGCATATGGACCCCACTGGTGACGGGCACAAATATGAAACAATGTGGCATGAAAATGAAATATTACATTTTTTACACTATAATGTTGGTTTAGCCTTGAATTTTTCATTTTCACAAGGGGTAAAAAGAGAAAAAAATACACAAAATGTGTAGAGCAATTTGCCCTAAGTCCGTAAATACCCCACATGTGGACATAAAGCGCCATTTGGGTGCAGGTTAAGCCTCTGAAGAGAAGGAGCGCCATTTGGATTTTGGGGGCTGGATTTGGCTAGAATGGATGATGAACGCCATGTTGCATTTACAGAGCCCTCGTGCTGCCAAAACAATGGAAACCCCCCACAAGTGACCCCATTTTGGAAACTACACCCCTCAAGGTATCTAACAAGGGGTGCAGTGAGGATATGGACCCCTTGATGACAGGCACATTTCTGCTGTGAAAGTGAAAAAATGAAAAATTTCCCTTTCACGTCACTTCGTTCCACATTTGTGCCTGTCAGCAGTGGGGTCCATATGCTCACTGCACCTCTTGTTAGATTCCTTGGGGGGTGTAGTTTCCAGAATGGGGTCACTTGTGGGGGGTTTCAAGTGTTTTGGCAGCACGAGGGCTCTGTAAATGTGACATGGCCCTTGAAATCCATTCCAGTGAAATCCAGCTTCCAAAGGCCAATTGGCGCTCCTTCCCTTTGGAGGCTCGTCCTGCGCCCGCTTGGCACTTTATGTCCACATGTGGGGTATTTCCGTACTCGGAAGAAACTGCACTACACCTTTTGTGTGTGTGTGTGTGGGGGGGGGGGGGTTATCCCCTTGTAAAAATGAAAAATTGAACAACGTTTTAGTGTAAAAAATTAAATCTTTCCTTTTTCACGCCACATTGTTCTGAAAATCTGTGAAGCACCTGTGGGGTCCAGATGCTCACTGCACCCCTTGTTACATTCCTTGAAGGGTGTATTTTTCTTAATGGTGTCCCATTAGGGGTGTTTTTTATGTTTTGGGACCCCAGAGCCTCTGCCAACCTGAAGTATTACAGTCAAAAATGACCAAATAAAACGGAGGCATTGAAATTCACTAGGTGCTTCTTCATATCTGAGGCTTGTGGTTGCGTCAAACAACGCAATAGGGCCACATATGGGGTATTTCTATAAACTGCAGAAACGGGGAAATCAATATTGGGGTGCATTTCTCTGATAATAGGTTTAAAATTATGAAAGATATTGGATTACAATAAAATCTCTGCACAGAAAATTACATTTTTCAAATTTCTTACACACTTAGCTTTTATTTCTGTGACTCCCCTAAAGGGTTAAAAAAACTTTCTGAATGTGCTTTTGCAGATTTGGGGTGCAGTTTCTGAAATGGGGTGCTCTGTGGGGCTTTCTAACATACAGTCCCCTCAAATACACTTTCAACCTGAACAGGTCCCTAGAAAAATATGATTTTGAAATTTTACAGAAAATTTGGAAAATTGCTGCTAATGTTTTAAGCTTCCTATTGTGTAAAAAAAATGAAACATAGTTTAATAAATGCCGCCAACATAAAGTACACATGGTGCTTATGCTATTTAATATATAATTTATGAGGCATAACCATTTTCTGTATAAGCAGGAAAGTTTCAAAGTTGGAAAAATGAATTTTTTCACAATTTTCACGTTTTTTTTCATAAAGATTCGTTATAAGTATCAACTCCAATTTATCAGAAATGTAAAGTACAATATGTCACGAGACAACAATGTCAGAATCAGCCAGATAGGTAAAAGCATCCCGAAGTTATTAATGAATAAAGTAATAATATATAATAGAATGTGTGTAACGTACGAGAAATACCTTGTACTGTAGCACTCAAATCTTGCTCCACGTAGTCACAGGAACATATACTCACAAGAATGCAAACTTTGCTTGTGAATTTTGCTTTTTATTTCGGCTTCTCATACAGGACATAATAAGGTGCTCACTGGCTGATACATGCTGATACATGCAAAATTCACCACAAAACTCACCGGTTAAGTACCGGCCGAGATGATCCGGCCAGAGACCGGCCGGTCTCATACGTAGTGTGAACATAGCCTTAAAGTATTAATGATGCACCCTAGAACAGACAGCCCTGACAGAGGAAATGACAAATCGCCAGAGAAGCTGTGAAGTTTACCACGTGTGTGCTACCATCGCATCTTTTGGCATATGGGAACCAAGAGCTCGGCTGGGGATGGGCTGCTTAGGGCCCTATTCCACTGGACGATTATCGTTTGCATATCATTAACGATTAACGATCGCAAACGACCACTATTGCGAAAGACCTGAAAACGTTCACTCATTTCCATTGAACGATAATCGTTACTTATGATCGTAATTGCGATCGTTTTTTCTTCGCTATTTATTCGCTATTGCATTCGTATCTATTGCGAACGACCGAACGATGTCTTATTCAACGCGAACGATTTGCGAACGAGCAACGATAAAAATAGGTCCAGGTCTTATAAAGCGATCAACGATTTCTCGTTCGGTCGTTAATCGTTAACTGCATTTCAACCGAACGATTATCGTTTAGATTCGAACGATTTAACGATAATCTGAACGATAATCGTCCAGTGGAATAGGGCCCTTACACAGACAATTATACAGCAACATTAACACATACATACAGACACTCATACAGACACATACTGTATGTACTGCTTACACAGAGAAACATACAGTAACATATACCCATATAGGGACACAATGTATATACTCTGAAAATCCACAGCCTATCTCTGCTTTTTGTTGTCTCATATTCTGGCAGCATACAACTATATTTGGGCAGCATCCAACTAATAATAGATGCCCTTTAACCCCTTAACCCCTTAAGGACAGAGCCAATTTCGATTTTTGCGTATTCGTTTTTTCCTCCTTGTGCTTAAAAGGCCATAGCACTTGCAGTTTTCCTAGAAACCCACATGAGCCCTTATTTTTTGCGCCACTAATTGTACTTCACAATGGCAGGCTGATTTTTTTCATAAAGTACACTGCAAAACCAGAAAAAAAATAAACGTATGGGGCTGTGTGAGGTGTAATTTTTTGCGCCATGATGTGTTCTTTCTATCGGTACCTTGATTGCGCATATGCGACTTTTTGATCGCTTTTTAGTACAATTTTTCTGGATTTGATGCGACCAAAAATGCGCAATTTTGCACTATGGGATTTTATAGCGCTTATGCCATTTACAGTGCGAGATCAGGAATGTGATTAATAGTTTGGGCGATTACGCTCGCGGCGATAGCAAACATGCTTATTTATTTATTTGTTTACGTTTATTTATTACCTGGGAAAAGGGGGGTGATTCAGACTTTTATTAGGGGAGGGGGCTTTTGATTGAAAACATCACTTTTTTTCACTTTTACACTTATACTAGAAGCCCTCCTGGGGGACGTCTAGTATAAGTGCACTGATCTCTCACTAAGATCTATGCTGCATAGATATGCAGCATAGTTCAATGAGATCGACACTCGTTTGCTTTCGGCTGCCGCAGCCGAAAACAAACGAGTGCCGAGCCAGGATCAGCGCCATTTTGGCGGAGACCCCGGCCGCACCAGACACGGAGATCGCTCCTGCGGGACAACGTCCCGGGGGGGATCTCCGCCACAAGACACCAGGGAACAGCTGCATACGGTAATCAGATGCAGCTGTCAACTTGACAGCTGCATCTGATTACCTGATTAGCGGGCACGGCGATAGGACCGTGCTTGCTAATAGCCGCGGTTCCGGCCTACATGAGGCACCCGGAATCGCGGCAGTTCAGAGCGGGGTCGCCGCGCAGCCCCATTCTGAATGCCCTTACCGACACCAGGGCGTAAATATACGCCCTTTGTCGTTAAGGGGTTAAGGACCCATGCTGTACGGGTACGTCATGGAATCTCATCACTTAAGGACCCATGCAGGAGCCATGCAGTACCTGAGTCCGGCGGTGCTTTGAAGTGAGCTCAGGAGCTGAGCTCACTTCAAAGCACGTGGGCACCGGCTGCTATATGCAGCCAGGTCCTCACTAGTAATGACGGGCCACTGCAATCGCGCGGCGGCCCGCCATTAACCCCTGCAGTGCCGCAATCGTGGCACCTACATCAGTGACTGGAGCTGTGCTCCTGTCACTGACCGATCAGGACCACCACAGTGTGACTGCGGGGGTTTCGATCGTTCTATCTGACTGCCGGAGGTCTCTTACCTTCCTCCCAGCAGTCAGATCGGCGATCAGTGTATAGAGTCTGCACAGGCAGGCTCTATGCAATGATCACAGATAACACCGATCAATGCTATGCTATGAAATAGTGTAAGAATTTTTTTTTTAAAGTGTTAAAAAAACATGATATAGCCCCTCCCCCAATAAAAGTTTAAATCACCCTCCTTTCCCATTTTATAAATAAAACACATAAAAATAAATAAAATATATTTTTTGTTATGTATTCGGTTTGGACACTTTTGTTATGTATTCGGTTTGGACAATTGTCCGCTTGCTACATCATTATTGATTTACAAGTCCCATTTCTATTGTAGTGGGTATTTCCCTACCGGCAGCTCACTGATTGGCTGGGCGGGCCGTGAAGACACTGGGAGCCCCGAAGCAAGCAGGAACGGGGACCCGGTAATGTATAATGTCCGGCGGCTAGGGGGTTAATGGGGAGGGCTGCAGACAAAATCACAGCAGGGATGTACATCCCTGCTGCGAGTTTCTCTGCTAATGAAAGTATAGGGCTGGGATCTGCAGCGAGTCTCGCTGCAAAAACGCAGCAAGGAGACTCGCTGCAGATCCAGCAAGTGGGTTTGTACCCTAAATGATATTTTAGGGGTTCCATCATACACGGTATGGTAGATCAAAAGATGTCATTACAAAGTACACCTGTTCCTGAAAACAACAAGCCCTTACATGGCCCAGTAGCCTGAAAAATAAAAGAGTTATAGCTCTTAGAAGACGAGGAGGAATAAACGAAAACGCTAAATTGAAAATTGCCCCGGTCCTTGAGGCCATTTTGGGCTCCGTCCTTAAGGGGTTAACAGATGAGTTTAAAAATATTAAAATCATGTTTTAAAACTATAAATGTGAATTTGCACCTAACACTGCTACGGATATGTTCCCTTCAGCCTAAAAAACATGTTTCTGGTATTTGCTATAGGTCTCCACTGACTGGACAGAGGCTGGAAGAGTGTCCTCTCACCTCATTTACTGTACTTCTGACTGGTCTATTACACTGAACAGACTGCCTCCTCTTCAATCCGTCATGAGTACAGCTAGTCTGATCTTTCTGTTCAGCAGTGATATTCTTGCTCTGCCATCATTTATTATGCTAGTTACCTGTTTCTTCTAAATCCAAATTCAGTCTACAAGTCTTTCCAGAATTCAGACTATATAAAGTGTATGGTTACTAATGCCAGAAGTCTAGCCAGCAAGATGGGGGAGCTGGAGGCCCTGGTTCTGGAGGAGTCCATTGATGTGGTTGGTGTGACTGAGACATGGCTGGACTCCTCACATGACTGGGCTGTCAATATTCAGGGATTTGCGTTGTTCAGAAGGGACCGGGTGGGCAGAAGGGGAGGAGGAGTATGTCTGTATGTCAGAAATGATACTAAAGTGAGTGTAAAAGATGCAATAGTGGGCGATGACTGTGATGATGTGGAAGCATTGTGGGTAGAACTACAGAAGGAGGTAAAGAGTGAAAAAATTATTCTTGGTGTAATCTATAGACCCCCCCAACATTACTGAGGGGATAGATGGTCAGTTGAATAGACAAATAGGGCAGGCTGCCTGGGAGGGGACAGTAGTGGTAATGGGGGACCTCAACTACCCAGATATAGATTGGGGTCACGGTTCAGCTAAAACCACAAAGGGGAGGGAATTTCTTAACCTCCTGCAGGATAATTTTCTGGGCCATTTGTGGAGGAGCCAACTAGAAGTGATGCCTTGTTGGATCTGGTTATTTCTAACAACGCTGAGCTGGTTGGGGATGTCACTGTCCATGAACACCTGGGGAACAGTGACCACAATATAGTGACTTTTAGCTTAAAGTGTAGAAAAGAAAAACATGTTGGGAGGGCAAAAACTCTTAATTTTAAAAGGGCCAATTTTCCTGGGTTAAGGGCAGAACTTCAGGGCATAGACTGGGAGCGGCTGCTGTCACATACTGATGCAGCTAATAAATGGGAAATCTTCAAATCCACATTAAATAACTGTACTGCCAAATATATTCCTATGGGTAACAAATATAAACGGTTAAAATCCAATCCCACATGGCTTACAACCGAGGTTAGAAGGGCTATAAATGAGAAAAAAGGGGCATTCAAAAAATACAAATTAGAGGGGTCAGCTGTAGCATTTAAACATTACAAAGACGTCAACAAAACCTGTAAAAATGTAATAAAAGCAGCAAAAATTCACAATGAAAGGCAGGTAGCTATAGATAGCAAAAGAAACCCCCAAAAATTCTTCAAATATATTAATGCAAAAAAAACAAGGTCAGAGCATGTAGGACCCCAAGGTCAGAGCATGTAGGACGGGGAGTTAATAACTGCGGATCAGGAGAAAGCTGAGTTACTTAATGGCTTCTTCAGTTCTGTATATACAAAAGAAGAGGATGGAGCTGTGGTGGGTGGGGCCAGTACTGAGGTGGGTGGGGCCAGTGCTGCTAACACATGTAATGTACTGAACTGGTTTACTATAGATATGGTCCAAGATAAATTAAATAAACTCAATGTAACCAAAGCTCCAGGGCCTGAAAGATTACACCCCAGAGTTCTTAGGGAACTCAGTTCTGTAATTTCTCTACCCTTGTATGAAATATTCAGTGATTCTTTGCTTACTGGTATTGTGCCGAGGGACTGGCGTAAGGCAAATGTAGTGCCGATCTTCAAAAAGGGCTCTCGAACTTCCCCAGGTAACTACAGACCTGTAAGCTTAACGTCCATTGTGGGGAAACTATTTGAGGGGCTTATAAGGGACTACATCCAGGAATATGTAGTGGCTAATAGTATTATAAGTGATAACCAGCATGGTTTTACTAAGGACAGAAGCTGTCAAACCAACCTAATAAGTTTCTATGAAGAGGTAAGTAGAAGCCTGGACGGTGGCGCGGCTGTGGATATCGTGTACCTGGATTTTGCAAAAGCGTTTGACACAGTTCCTCATGGACGTCTGATGGGTAAGTTAAAGTCTATCGGTTTGGAAAGTTTAATGTGTAACTGGATTGAAAACTGGCTTAATAATCGTAGCCAGAGAGTGGTGGTCAATGATTCCTACTCCGAATGGTCCCCGGTAATAAGTGGTGTACCCCAAGGGTCAGTACTGGGCCCTCTTCTGTTTAACTTGTTTATTAATGATATTGAGAATGGAATTAACAGCAATGTTTCTATCTTTGCAGATGACACCAAGCTTTGTAGTATAGTACAGTCTATGGAAGATGTGCAGATGTTACAGGATGAATTAGACACACTGAGTGTTTGGGCGTCCACTTGGCAAATGAGGTTAAATGTAGATAAATGTAAAGTTATGCACCTGGGTACTAATAACCCACATGCATCATATGTCCTGGGGGGAGTTACTCTGGGAGAGTCGCTGATGGAGAAGGATCTGGGTGTACTTGTAGATAATAGACTACAGAACAGCACACAATGTCAGTCAGCGGCTTCTAAGGCCAGCAGGATGATGTCATGCATTAAAACAGGCATGGACTCACGGGACAGGGATATAATATTACTGCTTTATAAATCTTTGGTGCGGCCTCATCTGGAGTATGCTGTCCAGTTTTGGAACCCGATTCATAAAAAGGATGTTCTAGAGCTGGAGAGGGTACAAAGACGGGCAACTAAACTAATAAGGGGAATAGAGCATCTTAGTTATGAGGAGAGATTAAAAGAATTACATTTGTTTAGTCTGGAGAAGAGACATTTAAGGGGAGATATGATTAACTTATTTAAATATATAAATGGCCGCTACAAGAAATATGGGGAAAAGATGTTCCAGGTAAAACCCCCTCAAAGGACAAGGGGGCACTGCCTCCGCCTGGAGAAAAAAAGGTTCAATCTCCGGAGGCGACAAGTCTTCTTTACCATGAGAACTGTGAATCTGTGGAACAGTCTACCACAGGATCTGGTCACAGCAAAAACAGTAGAGGGCTTCAAAACCGGCCTAGACAAGTTCTTAGACCAAAATAATATAAATGCATATGTATAGAACCTATCACCCCTCCCCCTTCCCTGTATCCATCCCCTTCTTGGGTGAACTTGATGGACATGTGTCTTTTTTCAACCGTATTAACTATGTAACTATGTAACTATTATCATCATCTATCTCATCTGCATCCACCATCCCATTTATGCTTTTCTTACAGCCATTTGCCTCTGACTATCATTCTCCTTTAAAAAATGTTTTCCTCTTTTCTCTAGAATTTCTCCCTTGCCGTACCCATCTAATTCAAATTCATTGCTCAGATACCAGCTGGATGATTGGTTTCCTCAGCTTAATTTACATTTGTCATAAAATCCAATGAGATGATAAGTAAAATGCCCTTTGGTCCAATGTAAAACATGGGCAAAAACTGCTCCAATTCTGCTAAACAGTCAAAAATTCACAAAATGCATGTGTCTTTGATCCTAAAGGAGTACTCTGCAGGGACTCTTAACCTGCTTCAATGTCTCTCAGGCAGTCATTTGCAGTGGACAGACCATCCACCCTGGAGACAGACTCAACAGACTAAATAATCTATACGAACATTATAGCCTATACTGCAGTCATATTCTATGTAGGGCAACGGTGCTAACAATAAAACTTTGATAAGAGTTTGCTTTATTACACGATCTGACTAGGTTTGTTTATTTTGCATATCAGTCTACTCTCTCTTCCCCGTACTCAACTCTCTTTTCCATATTCTGCTTCTAATTTAGAAGTTGGCCTGATTTGCTTTTTCTTCCTCTTTTAGTCAAGTGACTGGTATATGAATAGCTTTCTGCTGTATTCTGTTCAGTTCCTATAGGGAAGTGATACTTTAATGATCATATTCCTTCATTATAGTGTAAGACTTCTAAAAACATAGGGGGAGATTTACTAAAGGAGTCTAATGTGTGGAACTCTTCTGATGAGGATTGGTGTATATTTTGTTCCAATATCTTGTGACTGATTTATTAAAATGTAGCACTGCCATAGTGAATGTATCTAAGTAAAAAAAAAAAACGCAAAAAGAAGTCACAAAAATTGAAAATTGCACAAGCATATTCACCTGCTACTGACCAGACGTAGGCCTGCACCTGTATGTGCGACTTTTTAAAACGTCGCAAATGATAAATGATAATGGGCCTAATCCCGGATTATGTGAATTTTTGGGTGAATACTCCAAACAGGCAGATTAAAAAAAAGGCTAAAAAATATTTACCTGTCAAATACTGGTTGATAAATAGAACTTATCCTTAGAAATATCCAATTATTCACCTTAAAATAGGTGCAAAGCCCTTGATACATTTTGCCCATTGTTTTTTTTTCTTTAAACATGGCTGTTTTTGCTGAAATTTAACAAAATAAGGTGCTTACCCCAAAACACACTGTGTACCCTAAGTGGGAACTTGTGCAGCTCACAATTATATATTTTTTATAATAAAGTAGTTGCACAGGATGTGAGAAGTATATCTGCTTTCTTTCAGAAACAGCACCCCTCTTGTCCTCAGTTTCTGTAAGGTACTGCAGCAATGGGGAACCTTTGGCCCTCCAGCTGTTACAAAACTACAATTCCCATCTTGCCTGGACAGCCAAAGACTGACCAGGCATGATGGGAGTTGGAGTTTTGCAACAGCTGGAGGGCCGAAGGTTCCCCATCCCTGCTTTAAATGCTAAAAGAAGAGTTGTAATACCAAACACAACCTGAGGACAGATGTGGTGCTGTTTTTGTAGAAAAAAAAAAGAAGCTATGTTTTTTCAAATTCTGGATAGCCCAGTTCTCATCCCCCTATTAGTTTCTAAACTAAGCTTTAATAAAATAGCAAATAAAACACAGTGTGTATACATCCAAAGTAGTGAGGATATACAAAATCAGACTTGGCACAAAAGACACATAGGAATATCATCATTAGGAATGGTCCGAACCGAGTTTGGTTCGGGTTCGTACGAACCCGAGCTCTCGGTAATGATTCCCGCTGTCTGCCCGCTCCGTGGAGCGGGTAGATACAGCGGGAGGACCGCCTGGAAAACTGGGATACAGCCATAGCCATCGGCTGTATCCCAGTTTTTCAGGCGGTCCTCCCGCTGTATCAACCCGCTCCACGGAGCGGGCAGACAGTGGGAATCTGATGCCGAGCGTTCGGGTTCATATGAACCCAAACCTCGGAGGGTTCGGACCATCCCTAATCATCATCTCACAGTACATTACCCTCTATAGTAGAAAAGACCCAATATAGTTATACAACCAGTAGAGACATTTGATACATCAGTAATGTCTCCATTTTATCTTGCATCAAAAGCTTTTGCATTTGTACATTTAATAGACAAGTAACATGGCTTTGAAGAGTCCACATTGCCCATGCATAGATGGCAGTCTGTGTGGACTCCACTTCACCTCTAATTTCTATTTTCACTTTCTCCATATTCTGCAAATGGTATTTAAAATGCTGCAAAAGCACTTCTGCTTTTTATGTGCCACCCCAGAGCAGACATCTATTGATGGAGACTTGATACACCACAGAAATGCAACTTTATTTTAACCCCTTGAAGAACTTCATTTACATTCATTTATATTGTAAGGAAAATGCAAGAATAAATAGTATTGTGACATACTATTACATTTTTCACCCCATTAACAAGCAATAGTACTAGATTTACTTTATAAAACAAGTTGTTATAGTTAATGACACCAAAGATTTGTTTTAGGAATCTTGTTTGTCCCAATATATTTATTGGAAATAATATTACGTGGGTTATCCAGAATTTACTTTTTCTTATATAACAATCTTACTCTCCAGAAATAGGAGGGGTTTCCAATATCTTCCTTAATAAATTGATTTCTTTCTTGCTATGGTGACCACTAAACACTGCTTCATGTAATTATTACACCACACTCGTGTCTGTACATAGGCACCCCTTACTTCATGGTCTCTGCAGTACAACTAGTTCTGCCTTGGGCAGCTTTGTGTTCAAGTTCAGTGATCACTGTCAGGAGTGAGGTTATCTCTGTGTCACATGATCAGTCGGGCTCTGTCTATGGAGCCCTACTGATATCACATTTCACAGAGTGGGGAGTGGACCACTGCAGCGGTCTTCTCCCCCACTCGTTCTCATGGTCGGTACACATCTGAACACTCAGACCCGGACCGATCAATTGGTGTATTATAGTATATGACCCCATTCTAATTGTACAGCCACAGGGGGAGTATATATAGTAGTGACTGTGTGATCAATGTCTGGCGTAGGTCCTCAGAAGACATCGGCTGACAGTTGTTTGTAAAAGTATTAGAGAATAATAAGCAATAACTTATCATTACTACTATAGCTAAAATTTTGCTGCATGGCAATTTTTTGTAGATTTGCCCAATGCCAGCCTTAAGAAATTTTTTTTTATCATTTCATATATGTCTCAAGTACACCAGACCTAAAGCTACTCTTAGAGAGTAGTTCTTCTTTATGCCTCAAAGAGGGGTGTGCCCAGCAGTTTTAACACACACATGTGAGTGTGAGTGTGTGTGTGTGTGTGTGTACTTTACAAGATTATTCATGTGGTTATATGCATGCCAATATACCAAACAGGCAAGTAGCACCAATTCCGGTTTTCTTGTGTTGGAAGCTGAATTTTAAGCATGGCAATCCACCATAAGCAAGAAAACGAAAAAAAGGTCCGGCACAACCTAAGTTACATTCAACTCTTCCAACATGTGTTCACACATACCCCAATGGAGGCAGGGGACAATAAGAACAGCAGGCGGTGCTCAGCAGAACTGACAAACTGAATACTAATATAACCAGCGGAAGAGTAAACAGAAGTAGTGGCACTCACCAATACTTCTCTTTGTTCTTGTAGTCAAAAGCCATATAAAAACATGGCGAATTCACATGCAGGGAAGGGACGACAGAGACAAGGTACATATTTGCAATAGCTGTTTTGTGTGCATGCGCACTTCTTCGCGGCTTCATGATTTTTAAGCATGTTTAGGCTCCTAAACTGCCCTCAACTTATCCAACCAGGTTAAAACTGCAGATTAATAATGATGCTCTTGTATACATTTCAGCATAATATAGAAAAATTACTATAAAATACTAACATACTATATGGATTTTACAGTTAAAAATTCATCTGAGCAGAAGCCCAGTGCATAAAAATGCCCCTCCAAGCTTGGTTGATGTCTCAAAAGGCTGCACTATATCCCACCATGTAACAACCTCAGAAATCAGGTTCCTGCTAAATCAGAACAGGAATGATGTAGAGTAATGTGTCAATCAAGCTAAGAGGGGCGTGTTTAGGCACCAGGGCGCCTAACTCTTCAGCGTAACAGCACTGCCCAGATGACAGTTTGATGCTGTTTTTAAAGTTCGTTTTCTGTTTTTTGCAGAATCTACCAGACTATACACAGGCATCACTGTTATCCTAGTACATGCTAGATATGTTGTTAGTTTTGAAGCCTAAATTCTCGTGAAAAGTTCCCCTTGAATAAACACAATTTATTAACACATGTTTTTAAACCAGGCAAACAATAAAAATACCCGCACAACCACCACTGTCAAATACAGTATATAAAGCCTATAAGTTACAGCAGTATTTATACATGCTTGCAGATGTATCTCTATCCCACAATAGAATCTTTGCAAAGGATATATTTTGCCTAAAATAAATGTGTAAAATGTCAAATATTTGTGCAGTTTTTCCAGTTTCTCCTCTTTATATGTTTATTTGTCTGGCATTTCATTTATCAATATAATAAAATGAGCCACAAATTCACCGGGTGAATGCAATTTTATACTTCTCTATTCATACATCTGCACTCATTTTAAGTCAAACGCAACATAAACAGTCTATGTAAGGCCAGCCTTGCTGCAAGTGAACAAGCTTGAATAGAGCTAAGTGCTACAATTCTAAAGTCCCTCGAAAGCAATTGTAACATTCGAGACATTGTGCATGCTTCACATCTGCAAAACTCTCATGCAATAAGACAGCTTACACACTCCTAAAACCTTTAGTTAGACAATATTAAGAAATACACATCACTGTCCCATCATAAAGGTAATACACCAGGGCGCACCTAGTCTGGACTGAAAACATGATGGGGTTTGACAAAAACTTCATCAACTATATCAAGAAAGCAAATGGCTGGTATGCCAACACGGATTTCCTTCTAAATGATACATAAAAGTATCAGGTAATGCCTTAAAACATAGTATAGCTTGTTTTATACTGAATAATATATAAGGCAGGGATAATTTCAGAGGAAGTAAAATTGACCTTACCCTTGGCAGATTCTTAATTGATAGGAAATGTTGTGGCCAGCATGAGATGCCCTGCGGACTGACAGCAGATGGACATTAAAGAGCTGCTGCATGTGTGTCCCTTTCACCTGTGCATGGAGAGACGTTGTGTAATTCTCACGACTCAGAGGTTTATTACCATAGATCTTTGAGACTAAAAGGGAGGAGCAATAAAAGGGAAATGAGAAAAGCTTACAGGAAACCATAGACCCGTACCCTACAGGAAACCAAACACACACACATAAAAACTTGCCAATGTGACATACTGTACTTGTGTCTGCTTCAGTAGTACCATCAGCTAGTGACTCCAAGCTGTAGAGGATGTCTAGTCTTTAAGTGTGTCTTATATCCTCAGTAGTGATCAGTCACTTTCTGACGGCAAATAGTCAGGTCCCAATGCGGCCAAGCTGAGATTTCTGCTACACATTAACGACAATAGGAAAAAATGTGGCCAAACCTGTCCCATTACCCAAAATCGAGTCCTGCCTTACACTCACTCACATTTTGTCTTGCTCATTGGTTCCTCTGTACACACTCTTATATCCTTGTTTCTGTCTTGATTTTATCTGTCTTCCTGTCTTTTTTGTAATCTCATCTGCTTTATCGATACTATTTGTTTGGTATAATAATGACTCATGACTAGAGATGAGCGAACCGGGTTCGGGTTCGAGTCCATCCGAACCCGAACGTTCGGCATTTGATTAGCGGGGGCTGCTGAACTTGGATAAAGCTCTAAGGTTGTCTGGAAAACATGGATACAGCCAATGACTATATCCATGTTTTCCACATAGCCTTAGGGTTTTATCCAACTTCAGCAGCCACCGCTAATCAAATACCGAACGTTCGGGTTCGGATGGACTCGAACCCGAACCCGGATCGCTCATCTCTACTCATGACATATATCTTTTGTTGCCTTATGGACTATTTCTATGGTTTATACCAATAATATACTCTCCAAAAGTAACAGGCCTATGTAACAAACAGTATAGACACCAATAAAGGAAAGAAAAAAATAGCATAATGGACAACTTTATCAAATTTACCACATAAGGGCATGTGCACACTACATAATCTGGGTGGCTTACCCGCCACGGATTCCGCAAATAGCCCCCATGCATCTCTGCCTGTGCCATAGACTCCATTCTATGCACCGGTGGATTATACCCTGTGCATAAAGAATGAACCTATGGCACGGGCGAAGATGTGCGCAGGGGCGAGTGAGGGGTTATCGACCTGGATAGTGTGCACACACCCTAAAAATGTATCAAAACTAGATCTCAAAACAAGTTCCACTCAAAAGACAGACTTTTTCTGGTTTTAGCTCCAAACCCCATACACCCCCCCATACACACACACACACCCTGCTCGACACCAACAACCCCCTCTGCAAAAAAAACAAAAAACAACTGTTCGTACTAGACTTGCTATAGAAAGAGGGAATGGAGCCGCGTCATAGAGGGAAGGGAATTCCCTCCCACTGGGGGCGGGCCGGCCGACCTCCAGTGCTTTAGCACGGCCCGGTACCGCAGGATAGAACGGCGCCATACACAGGAACCATGCCACGGTTCGAAAAACGGACCGCGGCACCGGCTTCCCCATGACAGCGCCAATCTATCGGTGTGTTAAATTAAAGAGGATGTACTGTACCTGGTGGTACATCCTCTTTAAATATTATACTTAACATATGAACATGACAACTGTTTATGGAGAGCAATAAGGCCACTTTTTTTAGGGGGGGTGGATGTGCGTAGCACTCTGTATGTAGTGCTGGAAGGACCAGACGTAGCTCACACACTTTCCTATATATCCTCTCCTTAAGTATGATGACCAATCAAAGGACGGTTACTATGCGGAGAAGATTCACAACCACCAAATCAGGTGACATCAGACTTCTGGTAACAGCCTAGCAACAAGCGTAAGCCCAGATTGGACTCTGCTTAACCAATCAGGTGGCTGCACCACCTCGGCACCTGTCCCACAACGAACTCCCATCAGGATTGGATGACTCCTCCACCAATTGAAAGTAACAAAGAAAAGGACACCACACTCCATCGAGCTCAATACATTTCAATTAAGGTTTAGTAAAATAATAATCTATGGGGCAATGGGGGCGAGAGAACACCATAGGAAGCACAAGCTTAAGACTTTATTGTGCCCACTGTATGTGGTTATGTACTTGCCACTTCCCAAGCCCCAATACATAAATACTATACTTACCATAAATAAAACACACACCACAATTGTTTATAGAGAATAATAAGGCCATGGCCATTTTTTTTTATTAAGGGTTAACATTTATTAATCAAAAGTCAAGTCATGGACCCCTCATAGCAACCATGCTCAATGGCATTTTGCAAGCCTACATCAAAAATGTCTAGGCCAATGTTGTAAAGGCGAGTCCAATCGTCATAATACAAACTGATTAAGTATCCTTTAAGATCTCTGTGGCAATAGGACACTTCTCTTTAGCATGACTCAAACCCTTTCTGTTTTTTTCTAAGAAGCAGTACCTACTCTGCTTCCACCAATATCTTGGAAATATAAGTAAAGTATTAGGCATCATAGACTGAATAAGACACATATCACTTTTCACGTCAGAAATCAACAAAGAGGACCAGGAATGCCTAGTTGAAGCCACAAGCACAACAATTTTCAGCACACCATAGTAAGCCAATAAGATGGAACCATGAAAAAGTAACAATTCATACCTAGGGGAACAAGATTTCAAACTATCCACTAACACACCTAAAGTAATAGGACACCTATTATAATTACAAAATAAGTATAGAACCAGAAGAAAATAGCTGTACCTTGCAAGCCGTACAAAACACAGACAGCATTTATCAGACAAGAGGATATCAAGTCTAGATAAGATCCCACAGAAAATTTGGGCGTGGATCTCCATCTTAGTCCTTCCCAGAAAAAAACCTCTCTCACTGTGCGTGAGAAAGAGAGTCTGCTATATTATTTGCTTTACTTGTTATGTATTTAGCTTCCAACCAAATATGATTTAAAACAGCATAACACAGTAATTTAACAACTAACTCATTGCTGGAAGACAAAAAAATTTAAGGTTTAAAAAAACGTACACGTTAAACGTTTGTGGTACAATCCTCCTATTAACAAAGACAGAAGACCAAATAAAGACAGCAACTACTACTGGGAACAATTTTTTTCAGTAAACTTTTGGCACGCCGTATATCATGCCAAGACACAGTGGACCAACGTCCCTGAAAAAATGCTCTAGAACCCAGAGCGCCAGATGCATCTGTAAAGAGACCCAGAGTATCACTAGCAATGAAATTATCATACCAAAATGAACCAGAAATTCCAACCATACTTGCAAATCTGCTGTCAAGGTCTTTGTCATCCTGATATTAGAATTAAGAGACTTGTGACCCCTAGTGGCCATGTAAAGCCTCCTTGAAAATACTCGGCCTATAGCAATCACTCTTGTAGCAAATGCCAGTCAACCTAACAAGGACTGTAAGGGCCCTATTACACCAACAGTTTATCTGAGTTTTTCAGCCAAAGCCAGCAATGGATTTGAAAAAGGGATAAATTTTAGAGATGAGCGAACTTCGAGCATGCTCGAGTCCATCCGAACCCGAACTTTTGGCATTTGATTAGCGATGGCTGCTGAAGTTGGATAAAGCCCTAAGGCTATGTGGAAAACATGGATATAGTCATTGGCTGTATCCATGTTTTCCAGACAATCCTTAGAGCTTTATCCAAGTTCAGCAGCCCCCGCTAATCAAATGCCGAAAGTTCGGGTTCGGATGGACTCAAACCCAAACCCAGTTCGCTCATCTCTAATAAATTTCAGTCTTTCCTTTACGACCTGTTCTCTGTTTACAGTCTGTTGCTAGCTTTGGCTAAAAAAAATCTGTCAGATCTGTTGGTGTAATAGGGCCCTAATTGTCTTAACATACAAAGCATGCCTAATTATTGCAATCAATCTGCCAATCTTCTCATCAGGTAACCGAAACTGATGTAATTAAGTGTCAATCAAAATACCTAAAAATTCTAAATGTGTTCAAAGAAGCACCGTTTTTTCTGCTGCTAAAAAAATATAAAAAGTTGACAAACTAAATTATGGTATAGGAACAAGACGGCATTCTGCAATAGGGTGGTGCTTGTGGTAGGAAGTAGTCCAAGCAAGTAGTACAGGAATATCCCGGCACTCACCAAATTCTTTGTGTTCTTTTATTAACTTGTAATTACCTGTATGATGTGACACTTTAATAAAAGAACATAATTTGGTTAGTGCCGGGATATTTCTTTACGACAAACTAAATTAAACATTTCTAACATTTTATAAGAAGCACCTGAAGCTGCTAAGCCCACAAACCTTCAGAACAACAAAACAGGAAAAACCCAATGTAAAAAAGAGGAGAAGGCCTCAAAATAATAACAGGACAGGGAAAAGATCACAGCCAAACATCTATCCAAAAAATATTCTCCAACTAAACAGAGACCCAATGAGTTGAGTCCAACCGGGTGCACTGGTAGTAATCTGAAGGCACATATAATGTCAGCTTTAGCTAACAAAAATCCACTATCAAAATGCCTAAACAGCATCAAGATATTTGACTACCTCTGTCTACATTTAAAGAAGAATGTTCAAGGTAAGACAAATGGTGTATCATTCAGTATTATTTAACCTCTTTAGTTAGGCACAACTTCAAGAGGTGATATCCTAAAATCAGAAAAAGTATTCGTTATCTCCCCCTCCCTAACCTGTTTAAGGGTACAAACCCACACACCGTATACGCAGCAAATACGCAACAAATACGCAACAAATACGCAGCAAATACGCAGCAGTTTGATGGTGAAGATTTAATGCTGAGTTCAGTTATTTAGATCTAATCTGCTGCGTTTTTGTTGCGTATTTGTTGCGTTTTTGCTGCGTATTCGCTGCGTATCGCAGCAGTAAATACGCTGTGTATACGGTGTGTGGGTTTATACCCTAAAACTTTCTCTTTAACAATTTTCATATCTTGACTAACTAAACCCAATTTTTTTTTAACTAATGTACATCCAAAACTCTTCAGAAAGGCCTTAAAGTGACACTGTCACCACAGTTTTCATTTTTTTCATCATTTTTAGGCACAAAGCGAGCTTGTGCGGGTCTTGTGGCAAGTATGATTTGTGAGGTTGCCTATGAATGAACCTTCGTGAGGAGAGTCTCTGTGAGTAAGCTCTGTGAACAATTTTATATGATATTTTCCATTAAAATAATGAAGGGAGGTGCTTGGATTTGTTTCTCAGGATCATCTACAGTAATGTCAGGTATAGCGGATGTCCAGAACCAAGAACAGCCTCCTGGAAGGCCCATTGTGGCTGGAGTGGAGTCTCTCACCAGTCAAGTCTGTCAGCCAGGTCAGTCCACCTGAACCCACCCCACCCCCGGACAAGGCCTGGCATACATACTGGCTCCTGTGCTTCCTGCTCCCAGTGCCGCCACGGAGATATGGCCGTCAGCTCATTAGCGTGCTCAATATGCAGATTATGTGAGATGAGTCCAATGGCCATAGGAAATCACTAGAGCAGTGATTTCTTATATCTCCACAGCGGGACCAAGACCGGGAGTGCGAAGCGCAAGAGCTGGTGTGTATGCTGGGCCCTGTCCAAGGGTGGGGTGGGTTTGGAGGGGCTGACCCTGCTGACAGGTTCCCTTTAAGCGAATATATGCCGATCGAGTGCTACAAAAAAGCGTTTTATCCCTCCTGTTATATTGAAAAGACTCTAGTCATCTTTTAACACAATTAGAATTGAAATAGAGTAAGGGTGTGTTCACACCTACAGGATCTGCAGCAGATTTGATGCTGTGTTCAGTTATTTAAATGAAATCTGCTGCAGAAAATCAGCTGCAGATCCTGTAGGTGTGAACGCACCATAAAGGAGATTTTTTTTTTTAGTAACAAGGGATGTGGCAGCACTGCATTTAAATATTCCCCTTAAAAGAGGCATTAGAGAGGTAGGTAATATGTTGGAAAGCGATTTTATATGCCAGATGCCAGTTTATATTTTATATGCCAGTTTAGATTTTATATTAAAACATATTTTTTTTATTCAGCACCTCGGCACAGCGCGAGGTGTGAGCGCATAATGCGCACCTGTTTTTGCATAAAGTGTTTTTTATGAAAAACAAAAAATGTTATGGCCGTTTTATTGATGATTTATTTTATATATAGAGTGGGTTAAGATAAGATCTCCAAAGTTTTTTTATGGTTTTTAAACAATAAATGGGGTTTGGCTTTTAACAAAAATGTGAGTAAACAGGAAATTTTATTCTTAGATTTGAATATATACGTATAAGAGAATGAACTGCACACAAAAACATATTTTAAGCCAATAGATGCCAACGGGTACCGAAGTGAAGATCAGAAAAAATGGAAGACTACTACACCTTTTGGGCAGATGGTCTGGGTGAGGAGGAATTGTTCAGAAAATTCAGTGTTCAGAGAGTAAAAGAAACAGAAAAAAGATTGAGACAGAAGAATTTCCCCAAAAAAATGATAGAAACAAATCAAACAAATTAATGAAAGAAAAATGAAGACTCTGAAGAAGAAAAGAAGAGGTGAAGTTTATTACAAAATATACTTCAAACCATAAGAAAATTCAGAATATCCTAAAGAAAAATTGGGGTATCCTTCTAGAAGACCCTTTTCTGAAAAAAAGGTTTGAAAAAAGGTTTAGAAGGTCAACAACCTTAGGGCAGGTGATTGCTCCATCGTATCCAAGGCTAAAATCCAAGGTAAAAAAGAGAAATGAGAAAAATGAAGTAGGGATTTATAAATGTGGTTCAAAAATATGAAAACATACCCATATTAACAAAATACAGTAGTGCCTTGGATTACGAGCATAATTTGTTCCGGGACCGTGCTTGTAATCCAAATCCACTCTTAAACCAAAGCAAATTTTCTCATAAGAAATCATAGAAATGCAGACAATTGGTTCCACACCCCAGAATAATGATTTATTATTCTGAATAACATGTAAAACAAATTAAACAAACATTCAGGAACAGCAGAATATGTGATAGTATAAGTTACTGCACAGTAATGGAGAGGATGTGAAACACTGCTATGATTTGGAAGGTGAGGGAAACTTCCTGGGTCAGAGTACAGGGCTGTAGACCCCGCTATGCAGACCATGCCCATCCCCCACTCTCCCTCCCACCCAGTTCAGGGAGCTCTTAAACCAGAGCAATGCTCTTAAACCAAGTCACAATTTTGAAAAACTGTGAGCTCTTAAACCAAAATGCTCTTAAACTAACTTACTCTTAAACCAAGGTACCACCGTAATACGAAAAAAAGTTTCCATGATCCATCATATTATGCACAAAATAGGGTACAGACAGAGATGCGATATAGAGGTGGCCCACATATAAGGCTGCATTCACATGTTACGTGTTCCGCACGTTAAACGGACGTGGAATGCCTGTAACAGACTTCTCCCCCCCCCCCCCCCCCCGCCCTAGCAGAATCTGTGATGCGACGCACCATAATGACAGAACTACACGGCTGATTCATTACTGTACAGTTCCCCCACTCCCAGCATCTTATCACAGATTCACAAAACCGGCGTAGATGGCAGAAAATGGGTGGCAATTTTAAAAATGGACCGCGTCACCTGGAACTCTGCGGCGGTGCCGACCAGGTAATGTAAAAATAAAAAAAATTGGTAGTTTTTTAGAGTGAAACATCTGATGACCTAGAATGGAGCTTGTGAACAGTCCATGTGCCTCATGTAAGAACCAATTCATTTAATATGATTGGGCTGGGCTACACATTCTTACTATCCTTCACACAAGTTGATTGTAAAAGAAGTTTTTCCACCTTGAAGTTTATCAGGAATGTCATGCTGATGTCAACAGAGAACAACATTCTGATTTGGATGATGTTACCAACAAAGTTGCATAAAAGAGTGAAGTCCAACAAAACTTACTCATTAGTGCTGCCTAGAAGTTTTGCAAGAATGGAAATCTGCGTATTTCTGGTGTAAGGGTGTAAATGTGTAAAGTTTTCTTTCTTCCTTTTTGACTAAACATAAAAATACAGACATAAAAAGGTGTGACATCACCCCAAGGATATAGTTTTCATTGCCCTAAATATTAAAATTCATTGTAATTTTTATAATGTTTGTTCATTTCATGTTGAATTATTTTTTTTCAGATAATAAAGTTTGTGATTGCTACATTAAATCATCATTATCTTTGGGTGCGGCTTGTGGTATGGCATGTTAGCAACACTCACCACTGTTCTCCTCTTCCTTACAGCCATGCTGGGATCTGAGGTGCGCAAGGAGAACTGGGAGAGAGACGTAGGGGCCGCCAATGAATGGGAGCCAAATGAGGGAGTGAGCATCGGCACCGAAAATCTCATTGCCAAAATGGCCACTGCACACAGCTCCCACTGTACATGCCACGTGCCTGCTGTATAGCCCCGGGAGGAAGGCTTCAGCTACCCTACCCAGAAGTCAGACTAACCTGGAGAGGCATGGAGAGCTGGTTAGCAGGCATCTTTCATGGAAGAGTAGTGGAGAACAGAGTATGTGTATATAGCCTCCCATTTTCTACATCTTTTACTCTCTCCCTTATTAGACTATTAAACTTGGTGCAGCTAGGAGTAATAGAGGATGACTTTGTAAAATCTGTATTTTTAATATTGTTTCTTAGAACACAATAGACTTTTCAATACAGATAAGATACCAATGGAAATTTATACATGAAATGTTTAAATGGGAGATAAATGAACATGGTGAGAAGCCAAGGTAAGAGCTGTATTACAAGCCCCGGTGTTAAATGTAAGCGAGTGCCGATTCGCTAGATCAGCGCTCGCTTATCGAGCCTATTAGACATCTCGATTGTAAAGAAAGGGCTGCAGCAATACTGTTAGCGATATATGTGCAGCCCATCCTGTATATAGTAGATAATAAACTATATACTTACCTCTTCATGTTTCCCTGGTGTCGTTCTATCTTCTCCCCACTTACTGCAGGCGCCGCTGGCAATGCTGAGGCTGTCTCTGTAGTGTCAGGCTGCTCAGCCAATCATTGGCTAATATGGGACAGTTCTGGGGACAATGATTGGCTGAGAGGCCTGTCACTACACAGATGGCTTCAGACATGCCAGCGGCGGCTGCAGCAAGTGTGGAAAAGCTATAAGGACATCAGGGAGCATGGACAGGTAAGTATATTCATAATTTTACTTTACACTTTCCTCAGCCGTTGGGCGTGCGTCGCTATTGCAAGCAGCTATGCTCAGTTGGCAGCCAATAATTTTTAAATATGTTAAAAGATGACAATCAAGCAATGACCGTTTCTTCTGCTGATGGTTGTCTTTATTACATGGATTATTACACGAATCAGCCTGATTCAGTAGATTATCGCTTTGTGTAATAGGCCCTTAGAGTTGTGTATGCAACTATACACATGACAAGTGGTGAGGATGAGGGGTGTGTGGGGAGGATGCGTTCTCACTAGACAGAGAAGAGTTTTGGTTTTGTTTGTTTTTGTTCCCCCTGAATAATGACTAGGATTTTAATGTGGAACGTCTGGCTGGCTCAGGCGGGTGCCGCGGGCGGTGGACTAGCCGGTCGGGGATCCGATACTCGGGCCCCGGCCCGCCTTTCTGCCCTGCCCCCCCCCCCTGGGTGCGGCCTCCTCCTCACTCCCGGTCTGCCCAGTCTGCTGACCATATTAAATGTTCTACGGCTGGTAATTATCCACCTTCTATGTTATTTACAGTGATCTTTGTTCTGGGTTACCACGCTGGATTGATCTGGTGCTGCAGGTCTAAGGTGAAAGTGGTGCCAGAAACTGTGAAAAGAGGACAGACTGTCAGCAATGCCGCCTAAGCTATCGCAGAAGAGGGGAGGATATACTGGATTACCTAAAGATAAGACTGCTAAACCTGATAAAATTGATAAATATTTAAAGTCCCCTAACTGTACAATAACCTCTGCCTCATCGTGCTCTCCGTCTCCAGTTGGGGCCGAGAAAAAGTTATCAGGCTCAAGATTTACTGCGCTGCATGAAGAGAGGGGAGAGGAAGTCGAGGAGGGAGAGACTGCGTTGACAGCCAATAAACTAGATGCTATCTTGGCTGAGGTGTGCAGCTGTAGTAGATCTCTGGCGGAGCTTACTCTAAATGTAAACACGTTAGCAGTGGATGTCTCACTTATAAAAGATGACTTGAATAAGATTCGTGGGAAGGTGTCTGAAATATCAGAGATGAAAGTGAAAATGAAGGAATTTGAGAAACAGCTTAAAGTCAATATGGAGAAAGTTACAGATCTTGAAGATCGGTCTAGGCGGGCTAACGTCAGGATACTGGGGCTACCAGAGGGGGCGGAGTCGAGTGATGCAGTGGAGTTTTGTCAGAAATGGCTGGTGGAAGTATTCGGGAGAGACTCTTTTTCTGCTTTATATGGCCTGGAGAGAGCACATAGAGTGCCGATGAAACCCCTCCCCCCTGGTAGCGCCCCTAGAACGATGATTGTAAAGTTTGTCTGCTCAGGGGACCGAGACAAGGCTTTAAAATTAGCAAGAAATAGAGAAGATATCACATATAATGGTGTGCGTGTTGCTCTCTTCCCGGATTTTTCCAAAGCCACGCAGGCCAAAAGGTTGCAGTTTAGAGATATAAAGAAAAGACTGCACCAGGCCGACCTCTCTTTCTCATTAATATTCCCGGCCAAACTGCGTATTGTTTATAAGGACACGGTGAGGTTTTTTCCCTCTCCTATAGAGGCAGTTGAATGGCTGGATAAAGAAGGCCTTTAAGGATATGAAATGTGTTATTGTGGGGGGAATCTGGAGGAGGGGGGGTTGGGGAGGGAGCCTTTGACTGGCTATGGAAAGAGGCCATTCTTGGGATATGGATAATGTCCTAGGGGGGTCAGTTAAGGGGGGTGGGAAAGCACGGAGGGGTTTTTTTTTTTTTTTGCTCTAAGATATAATGAGTTTTGATATTTTCTGTTGGAACCTGAGGGGATTGGGGGAGAGGACCAAGAGAGTGGCGGCATTTGATGTAGTAAATAAACATCTACCCGCGGTAGTCTGCCTTTTAGAAACCCATGGGACAGAGGAAACGACTGGCAGGTTGAGGCGCAAATGAGCAGGAGTAGAACTGCACTCGGTTTATAACTCATATTCATCTGGGGTATCGGTATATGTTCATCATAAAATCCTGTTTGTGATCCTTGCTAAAAAAAATAGATGGTCGAGGTAGATACGTGTTTATGCATTGTAAAGTTTATGGGAAAGTAATGGTGCTTGCCTTTCTCTATGTTCCTCCGCCCTTCTCCCCTCAAGTTTTTTTTTATTTACTGTCCTGTTTGCATGCTAAAGAAGATCTGCTGCTGATCATATGCGGCGATATAAATTGTGTCTTTGATACATGCTTAGACAGGAAAGGCCCTAAGCTTAAAGGGGTTGTCCGGCGCTAAAAAATTATTCACAGAATAACACACATTACAAAGTTATACAACTTTGTAATGTATGTTATGTCTGTGAATGGCCCCCTTCCCCGTGTCCCACCACCCCCACCCGTGTACCCGGAAGTGTGGTGAGCTATACTCACCTGTCACGTGCCGACCACGGTCTCCGATCCTCAGCAGTGACGTCTTCTTCGGGCGGACGGCGGATCTTCCCGAGTGCCGGCCGCCCTCTGCAGCGTCATCCGAAGCTCAGCCGCGATTGGCTGAGCATAACTGTGCTCAGCCAATCGCAGCTGAGCAGCTGATGACGTGGCCGCCCGAAGAAGACGTCACTGCTGAGGATCGGAGACCGTGGTCGGCACGTGACAGGTATGTATAGCGCACCACACTTCCGGTTACACGGGTGGGGGTGGTGGGACACGGGGAAGGGGGCCATTCACAGACATAACATACATTACAAAGTTGTATAACTTTGTAATGTGTGTTATTCTGTGAATAATTTTTTAGCGCCGGACAACCCCTTTAAGACTACGAGAGGTGTATCTCCCATTGCTAAAATAGCTGGGGAGGTAGGTTGGTATGATGTATGGCGTTTCCTGTATGGGAATAAATGTGAATTCTCGTGCTTCTGCCCAGCCAAGGGATCCGCCTCGAGGATTGATGTGGTTATTGGTAATGAGGGGGCCCTTCGCTGGGTGAAAAGGATGAGATACGAGACTCGCTTACTATCAGACCACTCTCCTATGACAGTGAAAATAGACGTGGCAGATCACACATTACATCTTATTAAATCTTTTGAGTTTAACGCACATTGGTTAACACTGTTTGATGATAAAAGGAAAATTGGTAACGAATTGAATGAATTCTGGGATATTAATATGGGATCAGCAAGTCTACACTGTGGGTGGGATGCATCTAAGGCGTTTCTAAGGGGGCTCCTCAGCCGAGAAATATTCTGAAAAAAAAGCAGTTTAAGGACCAAGAGAGGAACCTGCAGGAGGCAATTAAGGTGGCAGAGGTAGCATTTGCACAAAATAATAGTGAGGTTACTGTGGAGGGTCTAAAAGGGGCACAAAAAGCTTATTCAGACTATCTCAAAGACAAAGCGCAACAAAAAAAAAAATTTTCAGGGCAGAAACGTTTCGTAGAGGCAGGTAAGCTGGGGAAGCTTCTGGCTAATGTATTGAAAGCGCAAAGGGAGAGTGGCCATATCGCAGCTATACAAGGGGTGCAGGGGAATGTTACACGGGATCAGGGACAGATACAAGAAGTAGTTAGAGACTTCTTCTCTCAGCTGTATGGGAAAGATTCTGCCCTTTTTGAGGGAGAATATAGCTCCTTTTTTGACAAAATCTCTTTGCCCCAAGTCTCAGAAGAACAAAGGGTTAGACTAAACAGCCCTATTACTTTGGGGGAGTTGGGGGAAGCATTGAAGAGCATGACAGGAGATACAGCACCTGGATCTGATGGCCTTCCTTTTAAGATCTATGTGGAATATGGGGAGGTATTGATGCCACGATTATTGACAATAATTAATGAATCCTGTAGTAAAGGCATCTTACCAGACTCTATGAGACAGGCCAATATTGTCCTTGTCCCCCCAAAAAATAAGGACCCCTTACTGGTTGAGTCGTATCGGCCGATCTCCTTGCTTAATACAGATTGCAAGATTTTTGCGAAGGTTTTGGCAAGGAGATTGGCCGAGGTGATCCCGGATTTGGTGTCACGAGAAGAGGTGGGTTTCATTCGTGGGAGGTCAATCTTTGACAATATATCCAGAGCCTTTGCCAACATTCAGCTGGGGGGCATGGGACCCCACTCCATTCTGTCATTAGATGCGCTGAAAGCGTTTGACAGGGTGAAGTGGGGTTTCCTGTGGAAGTCATTGGAATAGTATGGTTTGGGCGCAGAATTTATAGGGTGGATAAAACTGTTATATACGTCACCTATGGCCAGGGTGATAGTGAACGGGGACCCCACTGAAGGTTTCGAGTTAAAAAGAGGGACCAGACAGGGCTGTCCGCTATCCCCCCTCCTCTTTGACCCATACATGGAGCCTTTGGCTGAAAGAATAAGGGGATCATGTGATGTAGAGGGTTTTGGTCTGAGAGGAGGGGCGGATAGGATTTTACTATATGCGGATGATGTCCTTCTTTTTATAGATGACCCTAGAAATAACTTGGACAGAGTAATGGGTATGGTAGAGGAATTCGGTAGTATCTCTGGATTTAGTGTGAATTGGGGAAAATCTTCATTACTCCCAATAGTGGATGGGGAAGACATAGAGTATAGAGATCTGAAAGTTAAGGAGTCTATAGAATACCTTGGAGTGGTGATTAGCCCTTCTGTTAAGGATTATGTTGCTTTGAACATCAAACCTTTGTGGGATAGGATAGGTAAGAAAGTTGAGACCTGGCTTAAATTGCCCTTATCGATGGTAGAAAGAATAGCAGTTATTAAAATGGTAGTCTTACCCCAGGTCTTATAATTTCTAAATGCAGCCCCAGTTTGGATACCAGATTTATGGTTCAAGAGGCTTAAGGTCATGTTGAATCGGTTGATATGGGGTCGGAAAAAAGTTAGGATTAAATATGAGGTTCTGTCGCAGGAGGTTGGTAAAGGGGGTCTCGCCTTGCCTGACTTTCGGCTCTATTCTATTTTCTGGTGGAGCCCAGGGTCTGGTGAAGTGGAAGACCTCCTTGATAGTGGAGAACATCTTAGCTAAAACAGGGAATTCTGGAAAAAGCTTCTATGAAGTACTTGAAGCTGGACATTGTGTGAGAGGTCCCCTAGACAAGTTTTCTTTAGTACACTTTATGATAGAGTGTGGATGCTTGTGAAAAAATTATGTGGAATTAAGGGTTCTTTGGAGTGTACACCATTATGGGAGAACTGGAATTTAAAGGCATTTTTGAGCCAGGATCTGGCAGGATTTTGGAAGAGCAGGGGGGTGAAATTCGTGTCTGATTTATTTGAAAATGGAGAGTTGATCACATTTGTAACGGCACAAAGTAGATATAGGTTATTAGATACCCACAGATTTCAGTATGCCCAAATAAAGCATACAGTATGTTGCTCACAAGGGTTAGCTTGGAGACACGTGGAATCACATGAATTAATTGATTTATTATGTAATTGGAAAGGGGTGGGTAAGTGCTTGCCGAAAATATATAGAATGTTAGTTAGAGAAAAAAGAGTGTCACACTTAGAGAAGATAAGGTCTAAATGGGAAGGGGCGTTTGGTGTGATACATAACACAGTGTGGAAAATAATAGTTAAAGAGAACCAATCACGGAAGAAATTTAAAAAATTTTTATTTTCTAATTCAATGTAATTATTTATTTAATTAACATTTGTAAATACTTTTATTTATTTTTTCGGCCGCGTTTTTGTTTTATTCACTTTTTAATTCACTGTCTCGCGCCGGCTCTTTTCAAAAGAGCCGGCTCGAGACAGGAAGCTCCCGTCATCCACAGCGGCAGCAATGCCGGCCGCCGCCATCTTGATTACGTCATTTGCGTTCCAGTGGTGGAACGCAAGTAGCGTAATCAAGATGGCGGCGGCCGGGCCGAACAAGAGGAACAGGTATAGTATAAGATACAGACTGCAACAGCAGTCTGTATCTTCATTTTGTCTATTTATGAAGATACAGACTGCCTTTGCAGTCTGTATCTTATACTTTACCTGATCCTCTTGTCCGTTGCAGTCTGATGCCGGGCGGACCCATCTTGAATACGTCACTTGCGTTCCAGCGGTGGAACGCAAGCGACGTAATCAAGATGGCGGCGCCGGCCTTGCTGCAGCAAACAAGAGGAACAGGTAAAGTATACGATACAGACTGCAAAGGCAGTCTGTATCTTCATAAATAGACTGCCTTTACAGTCTGTAGCTTATACTTTACCTGATCCTCTTGTTCGGTGCTGGAAGGCCGGGCGCCGCCATCTTGAATACGTCACTTGAGTTCCAGCGGTGAAACGCAAAGTGACGTCATCAAGATGGCGGCGCCCGGCCTTTGTTCAGCAAGCAAGAGAATTGGGTAAAGGGATAAGATACAGACTGCACAGGCAGTCTGTATCTTCTTAGATAGACTTAGGGAGAGATTTCCTTTGATAATAGGGATAGTGATTTTTAGGTGATTGGTCCTCTTTAAGAATCTAGGAGTAGCATCATGCAGTCCGGCACATAGGTTAATACACTTTAAAATTCTGTTTTGGCTCTATAGAACCCCTGAGTCACTAGTAGACAAACTGTGAGCTGTAATAAATATCACACTGAGAGAGCCGACATGATACATATGATATGGGCTTGTCCAACAATTTGTACCTATTGGGAGAATATAAGGAACCACATTGAGAGAGAAATGGGACTGTCTCTGCAAATGTCATACTCTATACCAGAGTTGTTATTGGGTGGTTTGGTGGAAGACGGGGAAAATAATTCACTACTGAACAGGATAATGGGATGTGCTAAGGTTCTGATAGCGAGAAGATGGATGAACTGTTCACCCCCTGGGTTGGAAGAATGGAAGGGGTTGGTCAGTAAGGTGAAGAAATATGAGGAGATAATGGCAAGGAGATCTATTAAAGCAACCTTAAGGTTTCAGAAGCTCTGGAAACGTTGGAAAGATTGATTTATTTATTTAAGTTTTTTTTTTTTTTCTGCCCTCCGTGCTATGGGTGGGTGGGTGGGATTATATATTGTGAATTGTGATACTTTGTTTTTACTATGGAAACAATAAAAAAATCATTTGAGATAAAAAAAAATAGTTAAAACAAATGATGTTAAAGAAAGAGTGAATACATTTAGAAAAAGATGGTCTGGTTATGAGTTTTACTCTGTCTACTCTGCATATTTGTCGGGTAGTTCAGTATATATTTATAATAGAATTCATTTTGATCTCATTGATGCATAAATTGATGACAGGGGGCGGTATTTTTCCTGTATGGTTATTAAATGGGAAGAATACCATTATACTATTAAGTTAATGGAGTTAATTATTGATAACATTTATAACACTACATATTCTTGGCAATTTAAACTGTGTAATGGACCCACTGAGAGAGAAGAGGAGCATGAGCCTTAGTGTGGGAGCTGGGTGATCTCTGTGCGGAGGCTGGGTATGTAGATGCCTAGCACCTATTGAATCTAGGTAAAATAGAGTATTCATAAGAGATGAGCAAATCGCAGATTTAAATGAAGCAAAGCGATTTGTTTGATCTGCCCTCCGCTTATCAAGCCGGCGAGCTGTCTGCACTGCTCCACTCCCTGTCACTCCTCCCAGGATGCTGGGAAAAGCTGGATCCAATCCTGGGAAACTTCTCCCAGTTTCCCAGGATTGGATCCAGCTTTTCTATGACACCTGGGGTAGGGCTAGTGCTAATTTGTCTGTGCCAAATTCTAGCACACCTCACCACTCCTTCCTCCTCTTCGTGAATAATCAATGCTGCCCGACCTGCTCGCTCAGCTGTCAGCCAGTGTCTCTGATTGCAGATCAACCCTCTGTAGTCAGTTTATGTCTAAAAGAAACACTCCGATAGGGCTCATGCACACTGAGCAAAAGGCGAGAAATTTCTGCTTGAAGATTTCTGCTTGAAATTTCTCTTCAAGGGTATGTGCACACTGCGCAATTCTAGCGGAATTCCGCCACAAAAAGCGGGCGTAATCCGCGCTGAATTCCGCCCGTGTAAATGTAACATTGCTCCTTTCCATAGAGAACAATGGGATTTCCGACTGCCCGTGCACACAGAGTAAATTTCCGTCCGGAATTCCGCGCAGAATCCGCATTCCGCTCCAAAGAATGTACATGTCAATTCTTTGGGCGGATTCCGCTAGAGGAATCCTATAGAAGTCAATGGGGTTTGAATTCTGCTGGTAATTCCGCTTGATTTCCGCTCGGATTCCGCTCAAATTCCGCCCAAATTCTGCCAGAGCAGAATAGGGGCCCTTGCACACGGAGCAATTCTCGAGGAATTGTAGCTGAAAGATTTCTGCTTGAAATTCCTCGCCTATTCTGCTCTGGCAGAATTCGGGCGGAATTCGGGCGGAATTTGAGCGGAATCCGCGCGGAAATCAAGCGGAATGCAAGCGGAATTACCAGCAGAATTCAAACCCCATTGACTTCTATAGGATTCCTCTAGCGGAATCCGCCCAAAGAATTGACATGTACATTCTTTGGGCGGAATGCGGATTCTGCGCGGAATCCCGGACGGAAATTTACTCTGTGTGCACGGGCAGTCGGAAATCCCATTGTTCTCTATGGAAAGAGCAATGTTGCATTTACACGGGCGGAATTCCACGCGGATTCCGCCCGCTTTTTATGGCGGAATTCGGGCGGAATTCCGCGAGAATTGCTCCGTGTGCACATACCCTTTTACAGGAGGAATTTCAAGCAGAATTTAAGAGCGGATCCCTCTTCAATTCCTCGCCTTTTACTCAGTGTGCATGAGCCCATATAGTTGAATCCCTCAGCCCAAATGTGTTGAAGCTGTGGTCTAGGGGTAACTCATCTGTCTACAGACCCACCAGCAGTTCATTCTTTGGTTCATTTTTAAGGCTATGCTTACACTTTTGTAACCAAAACCAGAAGTGGATTGAAAACACAGAAAGGCTATGTTCACACACTGTAGAAATTGAGTTGATGGCTGTCATTTATTGGCAGTTGTTTTACAATAACCGCAATTATTTGCCATTTAATGGGATTTGACAAAAAAAGAATGAACTGCTGGCAGGTCTGTAGACAGGTAAGTTACCCCCTAGACCACAGTTGGAAAACATTTGGGTTCAGAGATTCAACTATATCGAAGTGTTTCTTTCAAAAATAACCTACCTACAGAGGACTCTGCAATCAGAGACACTGGCTGACAGCTGAGTGAGCAGGAGGCCGGGCAGCATTGATTTTTCATGAAGAAGAGGGAGGAGGAAGGAGTGGTGAGGCATGCTAGAGTGCGCCACAAACAACTCCTGTTTGACTCTTCATTACAGTAGGAGATCTGAGAAGATGTGTTCATAATTGTCAAAAAAACACCATGCTCACTAGGAGACTGCAAGCACCTTATGTAGGGCCCGGGTGCTGACAGATTCCCTTTAAGAAAAATTGTGTTTTTTGATTTCACCTCACAATGATTTTGTTTTTTGTTTCACTGCATATATTACGGAAAAATCAAATGTAATTTCAATGTAAAATTTGTCCAACAAAAAATTAGCCCTCATATGATTCTGTACATTGATGAAAGAGTTGTGGCTTTTAAAAGGTAACAAGGAGATAACAAGAGTGTCAAAATGAAAGTGCACTATTGCCTAAGCTGCTAGAGGTATGGCAGGCCTCACTGGAGACGGGCTCCTTACCTGACACAATGCGGGAGGCGTTAATTGTAGTTTTGCCAAAGCCTGGCAGAGACCCATCCTTGCCTGGCTCATATAGACCTATATCCTTATTGCCCGCAGATATTAAGATTTTGGCTAAGGCCATTGCCACTAGGCTGTCCCTATATATGTCTTCCCTTGTACACCACAATCAAACGGGATTTATTCCCGCATGGTCCATGGCGATGAATATTCATCGGTTATTTATTAATTTACAGTTGCCCTTGGAGGGATCGGGTACACGGGCGGTCTGCTCACTTGACGCTGTCAAGGCCTTTGACAGCGTCGAGTGGCCATTCCTTTGGGCGGTGTTGGAGAAGATGCGCTTTAGACCCCAGTTCATCGCATGGGTTAAGCTGTTATATTCTTCACCCTGCGCTAGATTAAAGATTAATGGGGGGGGGGCGCTTCCTCCGAATTCTCCTTACATAGGGGAAACAGGCAGTTGCCTGCTTTCCCTGCTCCTTTTCGCATTAGCAATAGAGCCACTTGCTGCCCTAATTAGAAACCATCCGGATGTTCACGGGTTTAAGAGAGGTCCACATGAGGGGAAAAAAAATCACATTATATGCGGATGATGTTTTACTGTACTTAAATGATACGGATAAATCTTTATCTACAGCTATTTCTCTTATAAGTGACTATGGTCGTTACTCTGGCTTATCCATTGGCTGAGACAAATCTGAGCCCATGCCAATTGATGAGAACTCGATTGTTGGACCCCTCTATTCCCTTGAAGGTTGTGGGGGAATTCAAGTACCTTGGAATAATAATGCATAAAAGATATTAGAGCATATGAACGGCTTAACCTTATCCCTATTCTCTCTAAATTCCAATGCAAGTTGGGTGTGTGGCGGAGATTGCCGCTGTCGGTGGTGGGACGTACAAACTTACTTAAAATGGTGTGGATGCCCCAACTGTTGTATGTTTTACACAACTCGCCCCTGTGGGTTCCCCTGAAATTTCTTTATAAGGTACACGGCCTATTCAGAGATTTGATATGGGGCTCCCAACACCCCCATATTAAATTGGAGACCCTGCAGAGGGCAAAATCAGCTGGAGGGTTAGCGGTTCCTAACGCTATGATATATTTCTTGGCCTATCAGCTCCAACATTTTAGGTGATGTGAGACTGACACAATCTCAGACCCCACAGCAATATTACTACAATTACATTTCAAATCCCCTTGGCTGTTTGAGGTCTTGGAGACAAAGAAATTCTCTACCGCCGCGGTGGGCCAGCCCACACTGCAATTATATCATAAGGTTTGGTGGGAAGTCCGAGACATGTATGGATTGTATGGACACACCTTGGTTGGGAGAGCTTTTCTTCCTGGAAGGTTTCTCCCAATGGAAATCTTGGGGCCTCAGGAGAGTGAGACAGTTATATAAAAATGGACAGCTGAAGACTTTTCAGCAATTAGGAAAGGAATACCCTATACCACGAACCAAGATATCTCACCCATACATATTGTGGGCACTTCTACCTCTACTTCAGGTCTTATATATACTCTATACCTTTACATCCATGAAAAATTCCTGGAAAGTCATCCACTCACCATAAAGGAGAAGTGGGAGGCTGATCTGGGCCCATTGGAAGATGATTTATGGAGGGAGGTTTTGAGTATGACCCTCCCAACAGCATCGTTTATCACAATTATATTTACTACACCATGTGTATAGGACCCCTGCTTTCCTGTTTAAAGTGGGGATCCGACCGGATGAATTGTGTCCTAGGTGTCAGGGGGATGAGGAGGGGTGCCTGCATATGTTTTGGCGATGGCCTTAATTGACTAGATACTGGCAAAATGTTGCCGCCACAATTCAGAAGGTATTTAATATTCAGTTGGAGCAATGCCCCTTAGTTTGTGTCTTAGGCTATGTCGAGGACATAGACCTAACAGCCCCTGAAAAACTGGCAGTGGCCCGAATACTCTATATGGCCAGGAAGTTGCTAGCGCAGTCCTGGCTAGACCAAGATCCTCCAGCTCTGTCTTCATTTATTGCAAAGGTGGACTGGCTGATAGCCAACAAGAAATATGCTTACGAAAAAAGGGAAGCCCTGAAGAAATTTGAAAAGATTTGGGCATGGTGGCTGGATACACCAGGTTTGGCAACCGCATCGCTTACTAGGGTCAGGACCCCTCCCTCGTCCTCACCTTCGGATAGAGTAGTACTGAGTAGGTGAATGTTTATGTTAGCTATTGGATGGTTAAGCATTGACTTAACCTGAATTTGCAGTTACAGAAGACACTACAACTATTTTCTTTCTCTTGTATTGACTTTTATTGTACTTTGCTTACATTCTTCAGGATGGACTTTCTGTTGGACTTTCTGATGGACTTACTGTACAGGACATTGCCAAATGGTTCTTCGTTCTTGTTGGTCTGTGTACGTTTCTCTCTCAGGGATGGACTCTGTGTCTGTTTTCCATCCCTATTGTTGTTGTCTGACAAAAGTTCTTAACAAACCTCAATAAAAAATTTTCTTAAGTAGAAAAGAAAAATGAAAAAGCACATTTTCCCACTATTAGCATCTCTGAGGAACAGGCTTTCACATGAGCCACTAGTACAGAGATTTGTTAAGTGGTTCCTGTTTACCCAGTGATAGTAATCTGGTTCATAAATATGAACTTTTGGTCTACTAGGCAAGCCCAATTTGAGCGTCAGATTTGAGAAATTTAGGGTCCATTTACACAGAAAGATTATCTGACATATTTTCTGCCAAAGATTTGAAGCCAAAGGAATGGATTTAAAAAAGAGGAGAAATCTCAGGCTTTCCTTTATGACCTGATCCCTGTTTATAGTCTGCTCCTGGCTTTGGCTTCAAATCTTTAGCAGATAATCTTTATGTGTGAATGGACCGTTATGCTTAAAGGTGTTCTTTCTTGTGTCTATAAATCTCCGCTAAGTATATTAGTGAGGTCCAGGCTTTCACAATCACGGACATTAATCTAATTTTTCTTCAAGACAGTTTGTGAAGCCCCCAAACTAGCTGGTATGTGCAAAATTCAGCTTTTTACTGATGTGCGCCGGGCATGGGATAACAACTCCTCCCCTATAGCTCTATACAGCTCTACTAGCAATGAGCGAGTTTACATTACAAAGCGGTTTGTTTGCTCGGCAGTCGGTTTATATGCCAGCTGCCTTAAACGCCATGTTGCTCCAATCTGGGTGCATGGAAAAGCTGGAACCAGTCTTGGGAATCTTCTCCCAGTTTCCCAGATCCAGCTTTTCCAGGCACCTGGGGTGGAGTGGCAGGGAACGGCTTGGAGATCAAAGCCTGCCGGCATATAAGCCAACTGCCATGTAAATTCACTTATCTCTAATCTCTACCAGTCAGACCACTATTTGTAGAGCAGAGTTATGATCGCTAACCTATACAATGAGCTGTCAACAATGGGAGGGGAAAAAGCAGCATATCAGTAAGAGGAGACAAATTTGCTAAATTTATTTCTCTATTATTTATCTATCATTTATTTTATTTCTATATCTTTTGACTCCTGCTGACTGCAGCCCCATCACTTCAGAAACAAACTCTGGAGTGACAGCCCACTCAGCCAATCACTGACTGAGACTGGCCAGTATTCGGCTGAGCGGGCTTTGACTCCTGAGCAGGGGCGGTCTTGGCATTTCTGGGGCCCCAAGCGAAGTCATGTCTGGCCCCCCCCCCCTCGACACGCGTTCCAAAACAATAGACCGCTGTGTGTTGCCCCCAGTAATATATACTCCTTGTGTGCTGCCCCCAATAGTATATACCCCTTGTGTCCCGCCCCCAGTAGTGTATACCCCTTGTTTGCTTCCCCCAGTAGTATATAGACCCCTGTGTGTTCCCCCAGTTATATATAGCCCCTGTGTGCTCCCCCAGAAGTATATAGACCTCCTGTGTGCTGCCCCAGTTTTATATAGACCCCCTGTGTGCTGCCCCCAGTTGTATATACCCCCTGTGTGCTCCCCCACTAGTATATAGGCCCCCTGTGTGCTCCCCCACTTGGATATAGACCTCCTGTGTGCTCCCCCACTTGGATATAAACCCCTGTGTGCTCCCCCAGTAGTATACAAACCCCCTGTGTGATTCCCCCAGTAGTATAAAGACCCCCTGTGTGCCCCACCAGTATTATATAGACCCCTTGTGTGCTGCCCCAGTAGTATACAGACCCCTGTGTGCTTCCCCAGTTATATATAGACCACCTGTGTGCCTCACAAGTAGTATATAGATCCCCTGTATGTTCCCCCAGTAGTATATAGACCCCCTGCGTGCCCCACCAGTAGTATATAGACCCCTGTGTGCTCCCCCAGTAGTATATAGCCCCCCTGTGTGCTCCCCCACTTGGATATAGACCTCCTGTGTGCTCTCCAAGTTGTATATAGACCCCATTCTGCTGCCCCAAGTAGTATATAGACCCCCTGTGTGATGCCCCCAGTAGTATATAGACCCCTCTGTAAAGCCCCAGTAGTCTATAGTCCCCTGTGTGTTCCCCCTGTTATACAGCCCCCCTGTGTGCTCCCCCCATTTATATAGACCCCCGATGTGCGCTCCCCCAGTTACACAGACCCCTGTGTGCTCCCCCTCCCATATAGTATATAACACAATAAAACAAACACTTATACTCACCTGGGTCCGGGCGTCTCCTCTTCTCTTGACTCTTGTGGCAGGAAGTGTTTTCCCTGCAGTCACAAGAGGCCGCACTCCCCTTTGTCCTGGCGCCGATGCTCCAGTGATGTCACTGGAGCGCCGGCACCACAAGGACAAAGCTGCCACTTGTGACCGCAGGGAAAACCCTTCCTGCAGCCACAAGAGTGACTGACAGGGAGGGAGCCAATGTCTCCCGCCCTGTCAGTGCTGCTGCATGTAACTATGAGCACTCATTACGAGTGCTCATAGTTACAGTTCAGATGGCAGCAGCGAGCGGGGCAGCGGCCCTGTCCAGCAGTCTTGAGCACAAGAGCGGGGCGTGGGGGCCCCCCTGGATGTTGGGGACCCAAGCGATCGCTTGGGGTGCTTGGTGCCAAAGACCGCCACTGCTCCTGAGACGAGCCCATCTTGGAAGTGGCAGCAGTCAGCGGGGTGCACTGAAGACGCCACAGCATGACACTGGTGGAGCGTGGAGAGGTAAACATAGATACTTTATTATTTTCTACATGGAAAAGTTTGCCAATGCCAAAAAAAACCTTTAAAAAGGTCCCTGTACACTTTATACTGATGTTGGCTGAAGAACCGTTTATGTGTATGAGGTCAGGAGAGACAGCCTTGGTTAGACTAAGTGTGCGCATATGCATCTATAGAGCACATAAATTGTGCTTACAAGGATGTGAACTTATCTGAGTTTGCAATCTACCACCATGGCCATGCAACAAATTACATGATTCTACTGAGAAGTATTTGTGTCTTCAAAAAAAATCAGCATCAGCAAACAAAGGTGTCTCTAGGCTGCAAGGTCACGTGTAAAGTTTATTGGCTCTGCGATACTTGTATGTTTTCATGCTCCCATGTAATTTTACCCTATTAACTAGATGTAATATCAAAACACTGATGAAAAAACAAGAAAGCTGCAATACATTCCTTTCCCAGCAGAGGGAAATAGAGAGGGCGCAACTAATATCTTTCTTGACAAATGGAAAACAAATTGCTGCAGTTCCTTTATATGTACAGGACATTGGAACACAAAAATGAACATGAGAAATAAGCACCACTGTGCACATGGTACATTTTTTTCAGTATGTGGTATGCCACCAATGCTTCCATGAATTTAATGGAACTACTAAAAACATTAAATATACTAAACTGCACATGCAAAAAAATGCATAAGCATTTCTGCTTTGAAGCACCTGTGCTCCTGTTTAATGGTGCGTTCACACCTACAGGATCTGCAGCTGATTTTCTGCAGCAGATTTCATTTAAATAACTGAACACAGCATCAAATCTGCAGCAGATCTGCTGCAGATCCTGTAGGTGTGAACGCACCCTAATGGTGTTTTCTGAGGGTTTAGAAAGCTGGAGATTAGATGTTTGATGTCCGCACTACACAGTGAACAGCAGTTGAGCTGCAGTAACCAGGTATAGCCAATATACAGTGAATAAACACAACTGGTTAGGGCCCAGTTCACTGCATAGTGCAAGCACTGAACAGCTAATCGTTGATCCCAATGATAAGGTACTGGATAGCTCAACAGTATGTTTTGCCCGGAAAACCCCTTTAAACTGTGTGAATATGGTCTTCTAATATATGGTCTCTGTCTCTGAGCAGAAAAGCTTTCCAATTGCTATTAAAATTAAAGTGGTAGTGCGGCGGTAAAGAATTATTGACATAATAACACACATTACAAAGTTATACAACTTTGTAATGTATGTTATGTCTGTGAATGGCCCCCTTCCCCGTGTCCCACCACCCCCATCCGTGTACCCGGAAGTGTGGTGCGCTATACATACCTGTCACGTGCCGACTGGTCTCCGATCTTCAGTCTGCGATGTCGTCTTCGGACAGCCCGGCCGAATCCCTCCGAGCGTCCTGAGTGCCGGCCGCCCTCTGCCGCGTCATCGGCACCACACTTCCGGGTACACGGGTGAGGGTGGTGGGACACGGGGAAGGGGGCCATTCACAGACATAACATACATTACAAAGTTGTATAACTTTGTAATGTGTGTTATTCTGTCAATAATTCTTTACCGCCGCACTACCCCTGTAATGTAAGGAATACAAGCTCTGGGTCTCTTCAGAGTAACACAGACAATTGACCACATAACGGCCCCTGGGGCAATAAATTTCCCGTCAATTATAAGAGAAAAGTGTCGTTTGCTCCCCTAACAAGCAACTTTATACATTTTATTAATCTCATAAGCACCAAGTTGTCCAACTTCTTGACATCTCTTAGAGACTTCCTGCTTCAATACTGGAAAAGTCCCTTTTTGTGAGGGAGATCTGTGCTGCTATCCGTAATGTAGTGTAAGACCTAGGAGTGATTTTTATTATGAAGCAGGAGGGAGAAAAGGCTAGAGTACTGCAGTAACATGAACATAAACTCTTCAGAATTGCAAATCCCCCACCTTTATAATTACATGCAGTTATTTTTTTTTTTTCTCAGAACTGAAAACTCTTTTATTATGTTCTTAAGTTGGTGTTGTGTATATATGTACATTAGCACAATTTTTGTATATATATATATATGTGTATGTATATCACCTTATTGTTTGTTTCATGTTTATTTTTATTTCCTGGGCACTTACTATAGGAGAGGGACCGCCACCATGGTTGGGGCCACCCTGTAAAGGAGATGGGCACCCCAAAAGGCAGCAAAAGAACCTTCTGGGATTTAGAGCAGTGCACTTTACCCTACCCCCCTCCTTCCTTTCTGTACCCCACTGCTATAAGGTCCAAGGATTGGTTCCCAATTGGGGTACCTGGGATGTGCACTCACACGGGTATGTGTAATTTGGTCACTTTTGTATTTTTTATGTCTTGTGGTTCACTATATTTTATAGACTTTTAATAAAGGTTACATTTTCATTTCTACCTTACTTTATGTGGTCTGAAGAGTTGGTGAATTTGTAAATATTTGACCACTAGGTCATCCTGCATCTTAAGTTATGGATCTTTTATTATCCATGAGTGACCTGATCTTAACTTTTTTATACATTATAGAAAATTCTTTAGAGTCACTGTCGTATTTTTGTTTTTTTTTGCAGAAATCAATAGTCCAGGCGATTTTAAGAAACTTTGTAATTGGGTTTATTAGCCAAATCTGCCATTATCTGCATGTAAAAAGCCTTTTCCCAGGTCCCCCCCTCCTTCCTCTTTTTCATCCACTCTGAAAAATCTGAAAGTTGTGACTTGTTGCAGGAGACGTACCCTGTCTGCTCTAGGGAGGGGGGAGGAGGAAGGAGGGAGTTAGCCGGCAGCAGAAAGCAGATAACAGAGGATTACAGGCACGGAGCTGGGTGACAGCTGTAATCCGAGCTCAGACAGGTCACTGGTGACTGTCACAGGAGATATCCCGTGAGGGATTTGTAGATTAACTCTTTGTTGTCCTGTTTTGGTCTTTTCTTTAGCTCTCTCCATAGGAGAACAATGAAGACAGGGGGGAGAGCTTCAAACTGCTTTTTCATGATAAAAATGCATTTTTCGGATAATAAACCCAATTACAAAGTTTCTTAAAATCGCCTGGACTATTGATTTCTGCAAAAAAAAAATTCACGACAGTGACACTTTAAACATTGGTTCTTTTTTTTTTCTTATTTTGCTAAATAAACAGATTTTTTTTTTACCTGCAGGCAGCTTCAGATACTATTTTCATGGTGTATGAGCCTGTAGTACCGCAGAGTAGTAAAAATGTGTGGGACTTTGATGTGGAGGTCGGGAGTCATTAGAGCAAAAGCAAATGCGGTGAAGCATGTACTTTACTGCTGTTACCACCTTTCTGTGCTGCGGTCTGTGTGTTCCTTAGAAGCTGCAGCAAGGAGCAGGATGGTTGTCTCCTACCACTGCGTCCTCTGCACAGTCCTGTCCCGCACATTTGTTTTCTAATGGGCAGCAGGCAAAAATCAAATTCGTGATTTTTTGCCAAAAATGAAATCCTGAGCCCCTCTAAGGGCAAATTAATAAAATTTGATTATTCGGCCAGCCCTAATATAATCCCTTTAATTTTTTGATCCATAGTAAAATTTGAACTACTTGCTCATGTCAATACAAAGATTTTAAAATGCTTTGTATGTAAAAGTCTGACGCTCGGTGGAATAGAGAGAATGATCAGCCGATGATCGTGTCATCGGCTGATCGTTCATTTAGGGCCAGACCTAAAATCATTGTTTCCCCACTGCGCCTCGCTACGGTGGAATAGCGGTGCACGGCGGGCGACAGACGATTTGAGAAGCACAATACATTACCTGCAGGGTTTCTCCTCCGCTCTGTCTTCCTCCCCGGGTCCCGCGCTCTCTAGCTTCAGAGTGGCCTGTCAGCTGACGGAGCACTCAGCCAATCACAGGCCGGGACCGCTACAGCCTGTGATTGGCTGAGTGGCCTGTCAGCTGACAGGCCATTCTGAAGCTAGAGCGCGCGGGACCCAGAGAGGAAGACAGAGTGGAGGAGAAGCCCTGACAGGTAATGTATGCTGCAAGGGCTACAAGGACATGGGTAACGATGTCCCTGCAGCCCTCGCTCAACGATCATCGGGCCGTGGAATAGGCCCAGTAAACGAACGGCGAACTAGCAGATCGGCGCTCGTTTACATAGTTGATCGGGCCCTGCTCGGCTGGTGGAATAGGACCCTAACAGAGAACAATCCTAAAGCACCTTTCTCTTGGACTCCTGTATTGTGCTGTCCCAGTTATTCCTCCTGGACATGGTCAATGGGGTGTGTCCACACACTGACACTGCACTAGTAATATTACACCAGGGTGACACGTGCAATCTCAGAATGTTGGGTTTTATGAAATAACCTCCTCATGCTTACCACTACTGCAGGCAGCACAAATATTTTGGGAAGTGTTGCATTGCAATCTTTCATACTGTCACCATAGAGCCCAAGCCTTAGACTGTGCATTGACACACAACTATTGTCAAGAGAAGTGTAGCTGGCAAAATTTAGATGAATTGCAAACCTATTCCAAAGTGTGTAGAAGGATAATACTTTTTATTGAGAAATTATATTGGCTTCCTAACTGCTGCCGACAATGTAAACTAAGAGGTGATTCTGTAATATGGAAGAATAGCCCCAGTGATTCAGCTGGTTTGATGGCAACTTCATTTACTAAAAAAATTACCAGTCAGTGCAGAAAACATGGCTAACAAAAACGCAAAAAAAAAAAAATTATTACCAGAGCAACTTTGATACAATGAAACTGTAACAAACAAGATAAAAAACAAATTTCATTTTACTCGCTGGAAATGGTAAGGGTTGTCATTTTAAAAGCCAAAAGTACAGGTTTATGAATAGAAGTATCCTATAAAGTAGGAAGATGAAGTAATTCCCACACTATAACAATGACAGAATGTAAGCCATTGCCCTTGGTAATATAGCACATTTTTTACATTTGATTAAGGGTGCTGTAAAAAAATAAAATAAAAATAGAAACCATACTCACCTGGCCCAGATCCACTACAGGTCACTTTTTGACAGCTCCCACTTCCAGCTGCTTCTTAGGTCTCTCTAGGAACTGCCCAATCACTGTCTAAAGCGAGTCATAGCTGTAGTGATTGGCCGAATGGGGATTTCCTGCATGTACAATAGTCATCAAAACCAGGAAGGAGGTGGTATCAGGAGCTGTTAGAACTGCAGCTGCAGGGAATCGGGGTATACAGTATATGCTTATTTTTACAGCACCCCAAATAAAATTTAGAAGTTATGTGGTGTCAGAATATTTTTTTTTATGTGTATGTTCCCTGGAGAAAGGGTTATCATCACATTTTGAACACTCAGATGACCATTATTTTTAAATTAGTTAAATGCAGGTGCTAAAAGCTTAAAAAAAATAAATTGCATTTGTTTATATGTTCTATGTTTAGATCACAGTAATTACATGGTTGCAGCTGCTCAGTTCTCCAAATACCATTTTGGTTGCTCCATCAAATCGGGGTTTTCGAAGGTGACTTCTGTATTAAATTGGGCTGCAAAATTTTTTGGCAACTTACTAATAATACGCTTAAAAGACACTTTGGGCAAAACTGATATCCTGTGCCATAAGACCTCATAGGGTAGGATTTAGAGAACATTAAAGAAATCTTCCCTTTAGTCACCATCATCTTTGTAGAGAGTATGTACTACTTAAAGGGAACCTGTCAGGCTCCCGACCCCCCGTTAGAGCCCCCTATACTCACCTAATCCCGCCGGGTCCCGCTTCTGGAGGTGGTCGGGTGACGGAGATCTCAGCCGCTGCAGCCCGGCGCGCGCGCTGAGAGATGAGTCCAACACCCATAGAGAATGACAGGAGAGTCCAGCGCGCGCGCTGGGCTGCTTCGGCTGAGATCTCCGTGACCCAACCACCTCCAGAAGCAGGACCCGGCGGGATTAGGTAAGTATAGGGGGCTCTAACGGGGGGTCGGGAGCCTGTCACCCCGGCACGGGGGGTGACAGGTTCCCTTTAAGAAGTTATGTTTTAGATTTGGTAGGTGTGTTTAGCTATTCAAAACCTATAGGAAGATGTAATCTTCCTTTTTAACTTACTTTGCAAAGCATCCATCAATCCATTACAAAGGCCCTTATCACAGATCCGCTGGCAAGTATATCACAGACTGAACACTTAGGCTGGGTTCACACTGCGTTTGTGCAATCCGTTTTTTTCATCCGTTTAAAAAAAAAAAAAAAAAAAAAAAAACGGATGAAAAACGGATTGCAAAAACGGATGCATTTGTGTGCATCCCTTTTGATCCGTTTTTCCATTGACTTCCATTATAAAAAAAAAAAAAAAAAAAAAGGATCAAAACGGATCCGTTTTTTTTTTTTGACGGGCGCAAAAACATTGCTGACAATTTTTTTTTGTCCTTTAAAAAAAAACAAACAGAGCCGTTAAACATATGCTAAAAATGCAATGTGAACTAAGCCTTATCTGTAAAAGGATTTTTTGAATCCTAATTCATACTGATGCAATGAGCGCCGGAACAGCCAGAGCAGTCCACTACTGAACTGACAAAGCTGCGTCTTCTCATTTGAAAACGTACTGAAACCAGTCTTTAATCCTGATTTGTTCAATTTCTTAATCATACAGTGTGTATTTTAATAAGAATTATAAAACACAATTGCATATCTGTAAACTAACCTTTAAAGTTGTTTTCATTTTAACAAACACCCCCAAAGAGAGAATGCCTATGTACTACCCCCTCCAGCCGTACACTAGGTAAAACACAGTAAAATCAGCTCTGCCCACAGCTTTCCTCTAAATTTCTATAGAAATTACTTTTGTTGGCTTATCAAGTACCTAAGTGATCTGCACTGCTTTCCTGTGCAGTCACTATTTCCCCCAGAACAGAGTTAAAGGGGTTGGCCACTTTATAGTAAAATAGGTCAGTAAAAAGTATTAGTAGGTGTACTCACTGTATATACTGACAGGGGCTCCCTGTGTACCTCATAGAGCTAAAATCAGACTCCCTTTCACCAGGCTGGGCTGCCCTGCTGTTTTGTTTCAGTCCACAAAATGGCTGACATGGAGGAGCATGTGACCAGGCCCTGTCCCCTGTGTTCTCCATAGACATATACAAGCTGTGTGGTGGACACTGGGGGGGGCGGGCCTGGTCACATGCTCCTCCATGTCAGCAATCTTATGGACCAAAACACCACAGAGCAGGGCAGCCCAGCCTGGTGAAGGGGAGTCTGATATTAGCTCTATGAGGTACACAGGGAGCTGCTGTCAGTATATACAGTGAGCACACTTACTAATACTGTACACTGAGCAATTTTACTATAAAGTGGCCAAGCCCTTTAATAAGCACCAAAGATGTCCAGCAGCATTTTACCTCTCACTGCAAATCAGAGAATTACTCGGCTAACAAGTATCCTAATTTCTACGACTTTAATCTTAAAAATTATATTATTTTTATTGTAGCCAAGTGGCCTCAATCGAGCCTGTTCACACTGATCCATGAAAAAGTCAAAGCTCTTCTCGTGCTAGCAGCTATAAGAAAGGTCCAGTATATATCAGGACTGCCCAGGGAAGTAATAGAAAAAAATGTCACAAAATAAAAATAGTCATTTAGGTTCATACAAAAATACATTTTGTAACCAATGTGGTAAAAAACTAATATGGTGTTCATCTGAGAAGCATGTACATATATAAATTTTAGAGAGATTCAAAAATGGGATTTGTCCACCACTGTGGGATTGTCCAGTAATCCCAGCCTTTTATTAACCCCAAACAGTTCAAAAAGGTGTGTCCCAGAAATAACTAAACCATAAGAGATTTCTGAAAAAGCCATGTGTATTTTAGATTCAGATTTAAAAAAGCATCAGTAATGCATGTCAGTGGCAGGATCCCTAAAATGAAGGTCCTTTCATTGCTGGCAGCTATATCTACAATGATGAAACACCCAGCAATGTAAAAACACTCATTTTAATCTACTTTAAAGGAAATATAATCAACAGTATGCTTATTTCCCATTAAAAGACTCTAGTCAAGAATTAAATTAAATATATTTTACTTTCTTATATTAAAAGGTAATCAAGAATCATGATTGTGTGCCTACATAAGGCACTGAGTGATCACATGTCCTCTGGCAACCTGACCAAGTTCTGCCCCTAGGAGAACTAGAATCAATGTTTACTTAGGCCATGTGCTGACAAAGACAACTCCGATTAGTGAACATTTTCCAGGCATCTACAGTAGGACAATAAACTAGCCAAGGGTACTCTTATATGTGGTGATTTCAGCTGCGGCTGCTGTGCGTGATCCTGTATTGCAGGCAACACTTGGACTTTAAAGAGGTTATCCAGCGCTACAAAAACATGCCCACTTTTCCCCCTCTCTTTTTTCCATATTGGGTGGAGTTTCAAACTCCGTTCCATTGAAGTTAATAGAGCTTAATTGCAAACCACACCTGAACTGGAGACAAGAGAGGGGGAAAAGTGGGCATGTTTTTGTAGCGCTGGATAACACTGTTAAACATTGGTGGGTCCAGATGCCCCCAGCTAGTGACTAAAGATTGAAATTCAAAGATAAAGGGGTTATGCAGCTCTATGAAAACATGACCACTTTCTTCCAGAGACAGCACCACTTTTGTCTCCAGTTTGGGTGGGGTTTTACAACTCAGTGCCATTGAAGTGAATGGAGCTTAACTGCAATGAACACCTGAACTGAAGACGACAGTGGTTTTGTCTCTGAAAGAAAGCTGGATAACTCCAGCTCAACACTCACCACCCCGATTCCAGCGGCGCTCCGGTGCCCGGCCGCCTTCTGGTGTCTGACGCGGGCCCGAGACGTGTCTCAGGGCCGCTCAGCCAGTCAGTGAAGGAGGCGGGATCCGTTTAAAGTCCGCTCAGATCCTGCCTCTGTCATTGAGTGGCTGAGTGGACCTGAGACGTATCGTCTCGGGCCCGCATCAGACACCAGGAAGCAGTCGGGAACCGGGGACCGGAGCGCCGCGATGCGGGACCCACCGCTGGAACTGGGGAGGTGAGTGGACGTCTTTTCCCTTAGCCACCTCCTCCTCGGTCCCAGCAAAAAAGTGCCTCCCCCCCGCCCACTGGAGTACCCCTTTAACTGCAGGCGGTATCTGGTCTTGGCCCTGTTCAAAAGAAGGCCAGGAGCCACCGCCTGCCATTAAGGACCACAGATGGCAGCTGTGGATGATACCACAACACGTAAGAGCACCTTTAATGCGCATGAAAGATGATGGGCGGACGACAACTTGGAGTGTGCTCTGTTATCCTGCATTTAATGACAAGGTTTTATTAAAAGGTGGTTAAACCGCAGATTCCATGCGCAATGCCAATTAAAAAGACTATAGGTAAAATACTTCACTTCAGTGTGCTTCAAAGTGCAGGATATTTAGCCATTATGGATAGGTATTTGTAAGGTGTTTGATCACACAGAATGTGGAAAAATACACTGAGCAGCCATTATATTAAAGACACTGGACCATTATTGTTTTGATGGGCTAAAACAGCGGACTAGTTCCCAGTGCCACTAAGGGAAAAAGAAAGGCAAGAATCCAGTGGGCAAAAAAGTGCAAAATGTGAATCATTGAGAGGTGGAAGAACATTGACTGGTCGGATGAATCCAGATTTCTGCAGATGGGAGAAATAAATCAATGGACCATTCTTGTCAGCTGTCAAAAGTTTAAGCAGATGGAGGAGGGGTAATGGTGTGGGGAAGGTTTTCTTGGCACACCCAGGGCATATTTATGAATTGTAGCTGACTGGGTTCAATCCTTTGTAGCTTCTGTTTACCCTAAAGTAGCACCATACCACAAGGGTCATATCATCATAGATTGATTCCAACAACATGACAGTGATGTGTTGCTATCCTGGCCTCCAGTCCCCAGATCCTAACCCTACAGAGCATCTCTGGGAAGAGGTAGAACAGGCTGTTCAGAGCATGTCCATTTCATTTGCAGCAAGCAAGAGTAGCTATCCTGTGTGCACAAGGATCAATATTACTGCAGAAGGATTTCAACATAGCACAGTATAATTTCTGCCATAAGCCATTCTGTAGGCCAAATGAAATCAAATATGCAACTAGATAAATGATGGCAATGCATTGGCTATTCAGTATATAAATATATCTAGCATGATATAAGATAAAGAGTCACGGTTACATAAGGACAAATGGGTAAAAAGGGCTGAATCTGTTTACCATCAGGAAATGGGTCCTTAAATCTGGATTATCATATAAATGTATTAGTAATTAAGAATTCATTGGCACATACTATGTCCATAAAAGTGCTATAGTGATAGAGAACCTAAGAAAACATTAGTCCCGGGGCTGCATTAAAATACAGCTGTCATAGCAAAAATACTTCCCGTAGCCATCCTACAAAGACTAGTTTTAGCTTCCCGCAAATGAAAAGTGGGCAGCCGAAGGAAGAACAATCTGCAACACATAATTGTATCTTAAACTATAGGTATAAGGAGGTTAAAAAAAAATAGTGCCTTAGAAACGATGGAAGGGAAAACTCAGTTATGATGCTCAGAAGTGGAAGGGCAGGCAGTGTTACACAAATGAAATTAAGTGACCTTAACAGAAATGACCAAATTCACTTTTTAACATCTTACAATCTGGTTTAAGAATTTTGCATACAACAGTCAGGTTAGACCATGTAATTCTGCACAAAATTGCCTGCAATCTTGTACACCACACTCCAGGGCCATGCATACCCTTGTACACCACTGTTATCCCAGGACTAACTTTACCCTATACACTACACTCACAATCACATGATCCCACAAGCAGCGTCCTGATGAACTCTGGATCCTGCACACTAATCTATTACTGTGTTAAGAGGACTCTTACAAAAGCTGCACCATTTTGTACATAGCTTATTGGAAATCATGCAGCACTCTGCTACAGATCATCTTTAGGTTGTGGATGGTGATGCATTGTCTACATATCCTTCTGGGGAAAGGCACTTGATTACTGAGAATTCACCTCCAGTGCACCAAGACCTGCAAGATATCACAAAAGATAAAATTCAGTTCTGTTGTGAGCCGTTACATTATAAACTATATCAATAGCCTTATGGGAGTTATAAAGGTAAAGGGTGACAGATCTAGAACATAGCCTTTTGTATGACATTTATAGATAGAATAGTTTTAAGGTCCTATTTACATGCAGAACACTATGACTGGCTGCTGTATTTCCTTCTGGCTTAAAGGAATTTTCTGGGCATTATATAAAGATACCTTCCTGCCTGTAAAGGCCCTTTAAAAATCTACTGCATATTTTTTCACGTCATTAGACACATAGCGGCCCTCTACTTATAATACTGCACTTACAAAGAGTTGTCTCACCAAGTCAACTTCCTTTTAAATAGAGGCCAGCCTTCTCTAAGGGCCCTATTCCACCGGACGATTATCGTTTGCATAATCGTTAACGATTTCAAACGACCGCTATTGCGAAAGACCTGAAAAAGTTCACTCATTTCCATGGAACGATAATCCTTACTTACGATCGTAATTGCAACCGTTTTTCTTCCCTATTTATTCGCTACTGCGTTCGCATCTATTGCGAATGACCGAACGATGTCTTATTCAATGCAAACGATTTGCGAACGTTTTGCGAGCGAGCAATGATAAAAATAGGTCCAGGTCTTATAAAGCGATCAACGATTTTCCGTTCGGTCGTTAATCAGTAACTGCATTTCAACCGAACGATTATCGTTTAGATTCGAACGCTTTAACGATAATCTGAACGATAATCTTCCGGTGGAATAGGGCCCTAAACCTCAATGACAATCTAGCTATATAATTTCCTTCAGCAAGGGTGCTGCAAAGAAAATGTAGAACCAAGTAATACATGACAATTCTGGTTCTGCCAGAACACCTAGCTCCTCATTATGGCACACAACAGGGAACCCTCACCGTGATGTCTACATGTCCTAATGGAGCACATGGGCTGCGGTTTGCTTTATGGGATGACACACTCAAAAAGGTCATTAAAAAAAAGTTTTCACATGCTGTGGCTTCAAGTCATACAAGTCATAAATTTTGATCATTTACGAGTCAGGGTGCAGAGACCCCTGTCGATTGCTAGAACAGAAGGGAGAAAGGCACCACTATGCACTCCCGCAGAGATGGGTTCTATAGAAAGTCCAGTGTATAGAAAGACACACCTATCTGAGCTTGTCTCCTCATTCATTCTAGCAAATAATGGAGGTCACTTATCCCAACTAGCCTAAATTTTGGACACGTCACTATGACACATGAAAAGCTTTTATATTTTTTATGACAGCATCTTACTGTGTGACATCTATTTTGCAAAATAAGAATTTCCAGATTTATTGCTGAATTCTAGTGTATTGAAGTACTAATTAGAATTACCTGAACATTCATCTTTACAAAGATTCTATCTTGTCTCATTCTCCTGTCCCTTCTACTTGTGCTGACATGGATGGGATCACTTCAGTTTGTTGTATGCAGCCTTCATCCAGACGTGCTCTTTTTGTCTCTGGTTCTTTTTGGGCCTCTCGATCCACAGCACTGGACAGTGACACAGGTAAAGAGGTGCTTGCCTGAGCAGCAAGAAGCTGCAGTGGGTTGGTAAGAGCTTCAGAAAGCAAGATTAACAGGGTTATTACTTAGTACACCGTGCTTACAAATGTAACAAAAGAAAACAAACACCCCAAGACAGTGTCCAGATATGAATGTCCCAATCTACTTAAAGGGGTACTCCAGGCAGAAACAAAAAATACAATGCAGATAGGGGGTGGGAGACATAATAAAGAATGTATACTTAGCGGTATCCATGCCCCTGTAGTGCCACATCCCAGCTCCTGGACCGGGCTACCTCCTGTTCTCTCCTCTGAAACGTCACAACACAGTTGATGGATTCCCCGCTCAGCCAGTCAGTGACTAGAGCGGGACATCGCTGCAGTTATTGAGTGGCTGAGCAGGCAATCAGCCAGACGTGTACTTTCCCCGGGCCGTGACGTTGCAAGAAGCAAGGTGAAAATGATATCTGGCGGGGGTCCAGGAGTCTGTTACTCAGCTTTGCGGGGGCATGAGGACTGTTAAGTATACATTAAACCTCTGCTCGCACTGTATTTTTTATATGTGCCTGGAGTTTCCCTTTAACCAGCATCCTAACTAATAAAGTCAAATGGTATACAATGAAGAGATGTAGTGTAAATGGTTATATCAATGCAGAAATTTTAATCTGATATTTTACAGTCTATAGTATTCGGATACTTGGAAAGCCAAGCTGTGATGCATGTGGTGTACGTACCATACATATTTCCAGGAAGGCTGGCAGTTGTCACAACCTCTTTTGTCACCACTGGAGAGTGTTGAGCTATACTGACTGGAGCAGCTGGCTGTAGAAGGGTAACTTTCTGCCCCTGAACAGTCTGGGGCAATGCACTAGCAACAGTCTGAATGACTCTGCTAGCAGTTGGAAGAGTAGGAATTGTAGCAAATGTGATAGTGTTCACCTCCTCTTTGATGCCTGCAGAATAATAAGGAACATTTTTATCATATATAAGACAATAGAGCAGAATAAAATACTATTAAATAATTTAATCAAAGAAACTAAATGCAATAAATTGCTCGGCAGTGCAAAGAGGATGTCAGTTGTCAACACATGATCTACTATAAGTAAATCAAGGCTTCCCTGTCATCTCTGACCACTCTTCAAGCAGCTGTTCTTGCTGTACATGCACTAATGTACCTACTTCTGTATGTCCACAGGGACGCATAACCTCTCCACTGCTGCTACTGTTACCAGCATTTTTGATCAGTGCAAAACCAGGGCATCAGTGATCTCTTCTCCCTTCACATGTCATAAGTCATCAAGTACTGCATAAGTCATTAACAAAGCATAAAGTAAACCTGTTCAATGCACGTTTACCAGAAATGGCCATGGGAAAGCAGTAAAAGCTGTACTGTGACAGGCTAGACAACTAAGGAAGGAGGTGCCTGTGTGTGTACTACTGACCAACCACTCAGTCCTGGACCTGCCCACAGAAAATGACTGAATAAGAAATAGCTGTGCACCATGCAGAAGCTCATTAATAGGTTTTGAGGTGAACTGCACCTAGGTGTTTAGTTAGGGCTGTATTACAAGGCCCAATGATCAGGGTAAGCGAGCACTAATCTGCTAGATCAGCATTCGCTTACAGAGCCTATAAGAGGGCTCGATGATCGTGCAGCCCTTGCTTTAAAGGGTACAATAGAAAATAATAAAGACGCTTACTTGTTTGCACTTCCCTGGTATCCTCATACCTTATTTCTGGGATCCCCCCCTCACTACAGCTGATCACTGGTCGCTGCGCTGTCTCGTCTCAGCCAGCGATCAGCTGAGTGGCCTCTCACTGTAGAGACAAGTTCGAAAGTGTCAGAGGTGGCTGCGGAGGATCACAGAAAAGAGCAAGGAGGACGCCTTTGGCGAGGTGAGGTGCAGGTGAAGAAGACTGATATACTGACATTTTTAGCGGTACTATACATAGTACATTCAGTCGCAGAAATACTGCTTAATTGGACATACCACGTATGTCATTTTGCAGGAAGGGGATAAATTAAATAATTGCAATGTGACTGCCAGTAACCTTTTCCCTGTGTCCTCAGGGCAGATCACTTGGGTCAAAGACAAAGCAGATATTTTTCTGAACTGAGAATGGCAAGGTCTGGTAGGACATTTCAGACCTCTCTGTTTCTGCTGCACTATTGTATTGTACATCCTAAAGGCTAATGTCAGGGGCAGATTATAATGAGGGCAATCTGGGCAACCGCCCGGGGCCCTAGGCTCCAGGGGGCCCAGCTAGATTGCCCCCATTATAATAACACTGCCGGCCGCCGCATCCCCTCTGTGCACTGAGGGGCCACGGCCGGATCCATTTGCGGCCGCACTGCCCCTTTAAAGTACGCTCCAGCAGACGTGCTGCGCGTTCCATAGGGGGGGTAGGGGGAACTCCCCGCATGCCCTGAGAGCCTGTGTATAACTACTAGTCCCAGCATGCCCTGACAGCCTGTGTATAACTACTAGTCCCAGCATGCCCTGAGAGCCTGTGTATAACTATTAGTCCCAGCATGCCCTGAGAGCCTGTGTATAACTACTAGTCTGCTACACAGGTGGGCATATACTATAAGAGAAAGCCTATTATATGGGGCACAGAGGGAGCACGGTTACTATGAAGCAGGTGGGGACATTGTATAGAGATGAGGATGATGCTGGAGTGAGGAATCTAAAATGTCTGTCTGACAGATCCTGTGGGGACGAGTCATGGCAGGGGAAGTCTTCATGATGGCCGGAGCCAGATGGAGAGGAAAAGGAACAGAGAACAACTTTGATTTAGCAGAACGTCACTCATGGAGAGAAGCCGCCTTCTGTAAGTCACTGGCTATAACGGCACTATAATCACTTATACAGTAGAGATGGATCTACTTCTATATGGATAGATAGATAGGAGATAGATAGATGATGGATGGATGGATAGATATATAATTCACTGCAGAGGACATTGCTCTGCCATTTTTCGTTAATTGGGGCGTGGCTAGCAGGGGGCCCACAATTTCTGAACTGCCCGGGGCCTATGGTACCCTCTTAATCCGCCCCTGCTAATGGTATATAGAAAATGTGTGTAACCCACACACAGCATCTTGACAAACGAGAGGGGTATTCTAACCTCTGGCAGATGAGACACTGTCCATAACTGTTCCACGTATTTCTTCTCTGGTACAAGGTGGTGGCCTCTGGTTGGCAATTATGTATCCATTTGCTGAATTGGTAGGTGTGGTGAGTACCTGCACCATGGTGACAGTAGGAGCTTGCTGCACCACATGGATTGCATGACTTGTTGGCTGTGAGGTCACGATGGAAGCGGGCATATATGCCAAAGGTTTTGCAACAAAATTAGTTTGGGGTAAAGGTTTTGCCATAATAACTGGCTGAGCACTCACTGGAGAACCTGTCACAAAACAAAAATCAATGCTGGTATGTGAAAAGTGAACTAATACATTAGTGAAATAAATAACAGTTCATAAAGGAAGTAAATTAACTAACTAAATAAATAAAAACATAGATAAATAAATAAAGCTGCTCTACAAAGTAATCCATGATAGCTAATTAGAAGGCTTGGAGGACTTTATAAGGTTTGGAGCTTCACTGGTATTTATATAAAATCTTGACATATCAGTCATGTAAAGTGCTTGGCGGCACAAATGACTCCCAAGGCTCCATAGACTTATAATGTGGCCAATCACCTATAGCTATATTTAGAGAATGCTCCTGGTACATAATTGTAGAGACTGAACAATTAAAACATGAGATTTCTCAGGCTTGATAAAGACCCTGCGGGGGGGGGGGGGGGGGGGGGGGGTTAAAACATTGTTCACATGTATTTGGCTCTCTGGATAAACTTCACAAAAGATTTACACTAATGGATGCTGTTTGAATTCCTTTATGCTATGTTTTCTGTCCTTTGGTTAAGATGAATGCCTGCCCGCATGCATAGGAGACATTTTGGTGCTTTTACATGCCTGCATGACATGTCAAAAGTTTTCTATACGTTAGCAAAAGAGAATCTGTCTCTGCTCTTGCCATCAGTGATTCTTCTCCTGCATTGCCCGGCACACAGTGCATACGTTAGCACTTTACTGTATACTTCGTCATAAACAACAGACCACTGAAAACAGCCAGGGCAGCATAATAGGCCCAACAAGTTCCTCTTAAGGGGGTTGCCTGGGGATAAAAAAAAAAGGTATTGCCCTCTACCCTCTGTATGGCTGCCAGTTGTGATCATCAAATGCAGTCAAAACCATGACCACATGCAGTGTCCAATAGTTGCAGGACGTAGCTGCAATATTGGCAACATTGTGCATATACTAGTCATAGCATCAAGCTTCGTCCTGTGATGATCACAACTGGCATCTTCTCCCTCTGGTCTCAGAAAATACACTCCCAAGACATGCAGAGGAAAAACAGAAAAAGTAAAAACCTTTCCTGCATCCTGGACAACCTCTTTCACAAAATTTCTTAAAGTAAAGCGGACTTTATAATGTCTGATTATTACTAACCAGGTGCACTTTGGGAGTATCTATATTCAGGAACAGATGCCATCTTAAAACCAAAGTCATGTGGAACAGGGGATCCTTCTCGAGACATGCTCTCAGGAGTCTGTAAGCCACAGGAATCTGGGTATGTTGGGGAAGCCGGTGCACTCCTAGAACAAAGAAAATAAGTATTATTCTATAATGAGCACTGTCAGGAAAAAAAAAAACAAATATGTTAAGAGAATGGTCAGACCCAAATGATCACCGCGCTTATTCCAGGCTCCCCTCACATGACTGAGACGGCATCATAATGTAGGTCTATGGGGCCGTTTCAATCACACAGAGGAACCATGCATGTCTCTCTATAACACGTCAAAAGTTTTAAGCTTAGAAAAGCAAAATTATTATATGAAAAGAAAAACAAACATGGAGAGGAAAAAAAAAAAAATCAGCAAATACCTGGAAGAAAGTGGGCCAAAAGGTGTACGAAAAGATGAGACTCCTCGCTGTCTGCGTTTTCTAAATGCCTGCTCAACTAGCTTAGCTTCAGAAGTAGGATCAATTCTCCAAAATGAGCCTTTTCCAGGCTCCTCCTGAGAACGTGGTACTTTTATAAAATAACGGTTCAGTGAGAGATTGTGACGTATAGAGTTCTAGATTAAAAAAAAAAAAGTCATAACAAATATTATAAAAATAATTAAACAGACAAGTCATTTAAATGTTAGCCTTGATAGCCTATTATGTCTAGGGTGAATGATTTACAGATAAAATTGATGTGTGCATTTACTTTCCATGGTGTGAAATGAATTTATAAGTTTTCTAGTCTTCTTAAAATATTCAGTTTGTAACCAGAATTTGGGGATTTCCAGTTCAGGGGAGTTCATGAATATAAGTGCATGTAGACACAGGTCTAAGTAGTATATATGATCTGTGCACATTGAAATATTATTGATGTTTGATTTCTAGGAAGTGTAGAGCAAATAACTAATTGGTTCATGCCTACAGCCACCAAAAAAAAAAAAAAAATCATGAATTTTAAAGGAAAATTAAACTTTGCTGCAAAATTGCATGAAGACAGCCTGTGTGTATTTTGTCAATGCACCAGATGGCTATTTTCAGAAAATGTACAATCAATAAAGGAGATTTTGTATGATTTGTTTTTTTTACTTTGCAAGTTAATTAAAAGTTGAAAAACCATCCTGAATGCAAATTTCAATTTTGATCATTATTAGCAGCCATCCATAAAACAAGACGGACCCCTTCCCGTACTATGTTCCTGAAGTGGGAACATAACATGTTTGACTATTGACAGTATTTCTGGCAATTATGTAATGTCTGGGCATATAATAAAGGATGATGGACATGTGTCCCACACATTCCCAAGTGATATATTCATAAAGCAGCAGTTTATAATGGACTTCTGTTTGGTTACCGTAGGGGGTCTAGGGTCCATCCATCACAATGCTATGTATCGCAACAGATTTTTTCACACAAATGTGCCACATGGACTCTTAACTAGTTATTATGGCATTTTTGTTATATTTGCTCTTCCAGAAACAGACGTACCTGCCAGCCTTTATCAGCAGACCTGTAGTAAGGGTAATGCTTAGTAATATGGGCATAGATTCCACTCAATGTGAGTTGTCGATCCTTTGCACAGGAGATAGCTTGAACAATGAGCTGTGCATATGAATATGGGGGTTTGGATTCATCCTGAAGAAAATAATTACAGATGACAGAACATTACTGAGGTCTATTGCATATATCATACACACAACTTTAGGAATAAAGTAATCCTGATAATAGCCAACAGGCACTGCTGTGCTAGAGCATCACAATTCCTGGTTACAAATGTTACTTTGTAGAGAAACAGTTTCACAACCTCATCCCATGCTGCAATGTATCAGTCTGGAGTCCAGGAGTGTGGCCTAGACTGGTTAAAATTGTATTTCCTTCTGCAGAGCATAAGAGGCTTTATTGCCTATAAATGTAAAGAAACATGTTCTAATTTAAAGGGGTTGTCCGGCGATAAAAAATTATTCACAGAATAACACACATTACAAAGTTATACAACTTTGTAATGTATGTTATGTCTGTGAATGGCCCCCTTCCCCGTGTTTCCCCCCACCCACGCTAGACCCGGAAGTGTGGTGCATTATACTCACCGCATCTCGTGTCGTCCACGGTCTCCGATCGTCAGCAGTGACGTCTTCTTCGGGAGGCCAGCGGATCTTCCCGAGTGCCGGCCGCCCTATGCAGCGTCATCCGAAGCTCAGCCGCGATTGGCTGAGCATAACTGAGCTCAGCCAATCGCAGCTGAGCGGCTAATGACGCGGCCATGTCATCAGCTGCTCAGCCGCGATTGGCTGAGCATAGTTATGCTTCGGATGACGCTGCAGAGGGCGGCCGGCACTCGGGAAGATCCGCTGGCCTCCCGAAGAAGACGTCACTGCTGAGGATCGGAGACCGTGGTCGGCACGTGACAGGTAATGTATAGCACACCACACTTCCGGGTACACGGGTGGGGGTGGTGGGACACGGGGAAGGGGGCCATTCACAGACATAACATACATTACAAAGTTGTATAACTTTGTAATGTGTGTTATTCTGTGAATAATTTTTTATCGCCGGACAACCCCTTTAAGGCCCATTCACATTAAGTAAAACCTCACTGCCTCAATGAAGTATGTTGCACGCCTCCGCTTTCCACACATAACATAAAGACACTAAGAGCAATTAAATAATTTTAAAGTCTCAGCTTAGTGGTGAGAATGAAAACTGCAAGATATGAACGGGCCCTTACACATCAATAAGATTCACTAGACAGTGAATGAAGTTTGTGTCCATTCACTGTGTATCTGTGGTGACCTGAAACTGCAGCTCAGCACCTATTCACTTGAACAGGATTGGAGCAGCAGTTACCACCACTACACAAGAAACGGAAACAAACTTTGTTCACCATGTAGTGCAGGCGCCAGGCAGCTGATTGGTACGGGTGCCAGTCCATTTTGCTTGGAAAAACTCTTAAAACTGAAAAAGCTCTTCAACATAGCAGAACCAGTGGTCCCTGTTAAAGTGGATGTCTCAGGAAATACCCGGTTTATATGCCCTAAGATGATAAGCCTTCATGTAATCCTCAAATCATGACCTTTTGGTGGGCCTTGAGGACTGACTTATAGTACCACGAAAAATGTTAATTCATCAGGCTTATTCATTTGCACCTCACCAACAACAAAGGTATCCCCCTGGATCTTTTCTGCGATCCCCCACTCACTGCAGTCCCTGCAGTGAGAGGCCACTCAGATAATCACTGACTGTGATGAGACAGAGCAGCAGCCAGGGATCAGCTGCAATAAGCAGGGAATCCCAGAAACAAGCCAGGAGGACGCAGAGAGAGCGTGGACATGGATGCCTAACATGTTTATTGTTTTATATGTCCCAGCAGCAATATATTTAAAAAATGCAGAACACCGGCGAACTCCTTTAACCAGACAGTTCCCTTTATAGTTGTTCTGCTCCTATGATCGAGCAAAGCTATAGAAATAAGATACAAAAGGTTTAAGTATTGTATGAGGAGGACTTATAGCATAGTCCACTTCTGTGAGCCATGGCAGAGTCCTGCTTATAACAGCTCTCACTATTGCTTTCTCTGCCCTTCCATTACATGACTGATCACTTAACACAACCGTATTTATAAGAAATAACATCCAACCAAGAAATGTGTAAACCCTTTTTATCAATCACTGATAACATTGGTCTGGATAGCACGTGTTTAGCAGTACATTCTCTCTGCTATGGTGATTTATTTAGTAAATAAAACAAAAAAGATAGAAGCCTATCTGAAATGTTTACAAAATGAAGCCAACAATTTCCAGAACAAAGTCCGAGTATAGAATTGTGGTGCTGGCTGTATGCAATGCTGCAGCTCTAAATATTACTCCGACCCCTGCTTCTTGTGTTGCAGCCTTCTCAGATTTCTGTATACTTCAGGACTGTCCATCAGCACATGTGAGCACTTCCATAACATTGGGCAAGACTACAGTAATACAGAAGCGAGTTAAAGTAAAAAAAAATCTGAAATGTGGCCAAATGACTAAAGTGCCACTTTATCAAACATTTCCAATTCTGAATAAATCACCATTAAGGGTGTGTTCACACCTACAGGATCTGCAGCAGATTTGATGCTGTGTTCAGTTATTTAAATGAAATCTGCTGCAGAAAATCAGCTGCAGATCCTGTAGGTGTGAACGCACCATAAAGTGTAACTGTCATTTGCAAAACCTTAGACATGTCATAGAGACATATCGAAAGTATTGATTAGTCCGGGTCTGAGTGTTCAGAGCCATACTGATTGGGAGATAGAGATGGAAGAAGACCGTGCAAAAAAATTTATGGGGCGCAGCCTAAGCATCTGCAGGAGCCATTACAATAAAGAGCTAGGCTATACTATATCTAAAATGTATTCTAGCTCAGGAACTAGTGTAGCTTTTAACACACTAAGTGGGACTAGTGATGCACGATGCACCGAAATATCGATACTAACATCGTTATTCGGGGCGAAAAAACGGTTTGGTACCAGGATTTCCTGGTATCGATACTTTATGTTAAGATGTGCAATAGCGCAGCTTAACATAGAGTATAGTGCAGAGAACACGGCCGGCGGCTATCTGAGCGCCAGCTGTGTTCTCTGTGTGCTCCCCACCCCCAGCATGGCTCACCAACTCCTTCTCCACGCTGCCTGGTCCCGGTGTCATCTCTCTCCCCCGCGCGGCTCACCAGCTTCTGCTCCATCTCCATGCTGCCCAGTCAAGCAGGCCAGTGAGCCAGCGTGACACGGCCAGGGGTTAGCCCCACACTACCCACTGGCCGAACCCTGTTCTGCAACCTGCGGAGGCCAACCGGGTACGGCATGCCGCTGTCACTACGGAGCGGTATTCATACTGGGCTGTGCTCAATTGTGACTCCCAGCCCCCGCACACAGGCCGCAGCCTCCTCACTACGGGAAAAACGCCTAAGCCATCGGCTGCTGCATACGGAGCGGCTCGGAAGCTGCTGAGTGCTGACACTTCACAGCGGCATCTACACAGTTACACCGGCTATTTAACTGTGTAGATGCCGCTGTGTCAGCAGCATCCGAGCCGCTCCGTACGCAGCAGCCGATTGCTTTGGAGATTGTCCCGTAGTGAGAAGGCTGCGGCCTGTGTGCAGGGGCCGGGAGTCACAGCGGAACAGGGAGGGGGGAGTGACGCCGGGACCGGGCAGCATGGAGCAGGAGGTGAAGGTTCTGCTCCACTACAACTATTACTATCCCCAATGTACTATACTAGTGCTGGGTCAGCACTAGTATAGTATGTTGGGGATAGTAGTTGTATGGCTAACACATAGCACTAGTATAGCATGTTGGGGGTAGTAGTTGTATAGCTATGTGTCAACCATACAACTACTATCCCCAATATACTATACTAATGTTATGTGTCAGCCATACTACTACCCACAACATACTATACTGTGCATCTGCCATACTACTACTACCCCCAACCTACTATACTGTGCATCTGCCATACTACTACTACCCCCAACATACTGGTAGTAGTATGGCAGATGCACAGTATTGTATGTTGGGGGTAGTAGTAGTATGGCAGATGCACAGTATAGTATGTTGTGGGTAGTAGTATGGCTGACACATAAAACAAGTATAGTATATTGGGAGTAGTAGTAGTATGGCTGACCCATAACATTAGTATAGTACATTGGGGATAGTAATAGTTGTAGTCGAGCAGAACCTTCACCTCCTGCTCCATGCTGCCCGGTCCCGGCATCACTCCCCCCTCCCCGTTCCGCTGTGACTCCCGGCCCCCGCACACAGGCCTCAGCCTTCTCACTACGGGACAATCTCCAAAGCAATCGGCTGCTGCATACGGAGCGGCTCAGATGCTGCTGACAAAGCGGCATCTACACAGTTAAATAGCCGGTGTAACTGTGTAGATGCCGCTGTGAAGTGTCAGCACTCAGCAGCATCCGAGCCGCTCCGTACGCAACAGCAGATTGCTTTAGAGATTGTCCCGTAGTGAGGAGGCTGCGGCCTGTGTGCGGGGGCTGGGAGTCACAGCAGAACGGGGAGTGACGCCGGGATCGGGCAGCATGGAGCAGAAGGTGAAGGTTCTGCTCCACTACAACTATTACTATCCCCAATGTACTATACTAGTGCTGGGTCAGCACTAGTATAGTATGTTGAGGATAGTAGTTGTATGGCTAACACATAGCACTAGTATAGCATGTTGGGGGTAGTAGTTGTATAGCTATGTGTCTCAACCATACAACTACTATCCCCAATATACTATACTAATGTTATGTGTCAGCCATACTACTACTACTCCCAATATACTATACTTGTTTTATGTGTCAGCCATACTACTACCCACAACATACTATACTGTGCATCTGCCATACTACTACTACCCCCAACCTACTATACTGTGCATCTGCCATACTACTACTACCAGTAACATACTATACCGTGAGTCAGCTATACTACTACTACCCCCAAAATACTATACTGTGTGTCAGCCATACAACTACTACCCCCAACATACTATACTGTGTGTCAGCCATACAACTACTACCCCAACATACTATACTGTGTGTCAGCCATACAACTACTACCCCCAACATACTATACTGTGCATCTGCCATACTACTACCAGTAACATACTATACTGTGAGTCAGCTATACTACTACTACCACCTCCCCCAACATACTATACTGTGTGTCTGCCATACAACTACTACCCCAACATACTATACTGTGTGGCAGTCATACTACTACTACCACCGCCACCCCAACATACTTTACTATGAGTCAGCCATACAACTACTGCCCCCAACATACTATACTGTGTCAGCCATACTACTACTACCCCAACATACTATACTGTGTGTCAGCCATACAACTACTACCCCAACATACTATACTGTGTGTCAGCCATACAACTACTACCCACAACATACTATACTGTGTTTCAGCCATACAACTACTACCCCCAACCTACTATACTGTGCATCTGCCATACTACTACTACCCCCACCCTACTATACTGTGTGTCAGCCATACTACTGCTACCCCCAACCTACTATACTGTGAGTTAGCCATACAACTACTATCCCCAACATACTATACTGTGTGTCAGCCATACTACCATCTCAGTATACAGTGTTTGCACCCAAAAAAACCATATATGAAAGCACGGTAGCAATCAAAGCCGCAAATCTCTGCACTCTAAAAAAAAAGACTCTCAGACAGCCCTACAGGCTGAAAGATTTTAAAAAAGTTATGGGAATCAGAAAACAGCAATTTTAAGCACATGTATAAAAAAAAAAAAAAACGTAACTTTTGTACAGTGTAAGTTGTAAATTAAAATGCTTACACTGTGTAAATTAAAATAAAAATATATTGTACCATTGTAATAGTACCGACCTAAAGAATATAGATAACATGTCAGCTATATTACATTTTGGTATTGTGACATCCCTAAGTGGGACAGACTTTGCAGCGCATGATTCATTTAAGGTATTGCCTACATTTTTTCGATTAGATCAAGATACTGAAACCTCTTCATCATTAGGAATGCCACTGGAACATTTACACGATCCGGAGGAGTAACGTGGCACGGATCCCCTAGAAGTGCAGCCCCCCCAAGCCCGGTAGTAGAGATGACAGGAGCAAATAATGTGCTCCTACTTCAGTCAGTAAATTGCTCAATGAGCTTGCACTGCCAAGTTAAGTCAGTCTCAAAGGTAGCGGCCAGAGCATTCATCAGGGGGACCTAAAAATGTCACAGGACCCACCCCCAAGGGGGCATGGTGGAAGAGTATGGGTTTATTATATTCTTTGCAGTCCCACCAATATATCACCGTTTTTAGTGTCCAGAATACACCTTGAGGGTATAAACCCACACACCGTATACACAGCGTATTTACTGCTGCGATACGCAGCGAATACGCAGCAAAAACGCAACAAATACGCAACAAAAACGCAGCAGATTAGATCTAAATAACTGAACTCAGCATTAAATCTTCACCATCAAACTGCTGCGTATTTGCTGCGTATTTGTTGCGTATTTGCTGCGTATACGGTGTGTGGGTTTGTACCCTGAATGATGACTGATACATACCCTGGGACTGTCTCCTCCAGAGGTTTCTGTTTGTTGGTCTGTTGCAGCTTTTGCACATTCTGCTACGAGCTTCAGTTCCGATGCAATGTTATGTATGAAATGTAAACCAGAAGATCCAGCCCCTCGAGGGCTAGCAGGACAGGAATTGGGAACACTGGAATTGGAAAGTACATTTATTGAATATATTTGACCAGAAGAACATTTAAGACTTCATCTCATCAGGAAAATGGCTATGTCTGTATATGCATTTATATGTACCTTATTGCCAAAGATGCTAAAGCATCAAAGTAACAAGCGCTCCAATGCAAATAAAATAAAAAAATAAGCAACTACCCAACTTTGTTTTTACAGCACTTACACAGATATTTTTTCATGCCAACAGAAATTAACAAATCCCTGTGTAGTTTTATCTCATAGTCATATTACCCTCCCACAGTATCTTCATACTTACATACGTGGTACAGCAGTAACAAGTGGGAGACAGTCAACATCACACTGACTTATTTTTCAAAGTCTTCTATTGCAACATTGTGATATCCATCTGTGGACACACTTTGGCTGCTTCTTATTACCCTGGTACTTTTTGCTAAAGTTAAAGATTGAATATATGTAACAGGAGCATTACCTTATGGTTCCAGTCGGTGAGGGTAAGGGACTGGCAAAGCTTCTCATATCTGGTTCTGGTATATGGATCTTCAAAGGTGAAATGTGACGATATATCGGCGATGGCGGCATGGGAGGCTTCACCTCCTTTTCCTGATAAAGAATGTTAAACTTTATCTTTATGACAGTGCTGGGGAACCGGAATGTGCACCTGTAAATAAACAAAAAACAAAGTCTAAAACTGGGACTGTACGATGCAACCAAATGGTGACACACTATTATTAGCTCTCAGGAAGATCTATTTTAGAACTTCTGACATCTTTAATCCCTTAATGACCAAGGGTCATTGATGCACGGATGTCCAAGTCACAATGAAGCAGTGTTTTCCCCCCTTGCCTTCTTAAAGCCATAATGCTTTTATTTACAGGCATCTACAGGTCTGCTTGGGGGGCTAATATGTGGAATAGTTTGTTATTGTCCTCACACTGTAGCCCTGTTTAGCCTCCTCCATACTTGTCTGTAAGGGTGCGTGCACAATGATATTCGCTGACGAATTCTGCTGTCCGCCCAAACAATTCATGGCGGAATTTGCCAGCAAACATCATTGAGTCTATGGGACGGGGGGGGGGGGGGATTTCAAGTCTTTGTGCGTATTCTGCGGTGTGCACATACCATAACAAGGAGAAACTACTCAACACATTTCTCTCCAGTACTTCTATAAAGTAGTATCTCTTCTCAGTAAAACATATTTTACTTCATGATCCAGTACAGCGACATTATCGAGTAACATTTTATTACTGGTGACCACAGAGTTCCACAAGCATATTACAGCTTCAAGCAGGAGCCATGTATTAAGTGCCCAAAAGGGGAACACAGAAAGCTGGAAGATATTCAGAGGAAAAGGACCACCTGGTCCATCCAGTTTGCACTTATAATATTTCCCTTATTACTATAATTTATCAAATCCCATTCCTAAAAGATCAAAATAAGACTTTCCTAAAGGAGGCCGTGAAGTCTTTCCTGATGTCACAGAATGGGAGCGGTAGTACATGTGTACAGGTAATATAGTACATATACGGTGTTGCCTTAGGCACAGACTCTGTACAATGGCACAAGTAGTCTCTGCCACGTGTGTTAAAGGGAACAAATCAGCATGACTGTGTCGATTTGATTCCCTGCCAGAAAGTCATTGGGGGGCCTTTACATCGATGACAGGCAGAGAGGACCATTAGTGGCCTCTGTCTGTCAATCATCCCTGCATTGCGCGCTGACAGAGAGCGAGCTTTACAGTGGGGGCGTGCAAGGCCAGCAACTAGTCATCTGGGCGGAGAGCTGCCTGTGACTAGTCACGGCTCTCTGTCAGCACACAATACAGGGATGATTGACAGGCAGAGGCCACTAACGGGTCTCTTTGCCTGTCATTGATGTGAAGGCCCCAAATAACTTCTGAGATTCAAGACACCATGTCATGCAAACCCACCGATCATGGCAGGTTTGGTTGTCAGTATAAAGTGTACAGGGTTCTCCCAAAACTTCAGAGACAGACGATGTCAGAGATAGGGGGTGGGTGTGATGGAAAATGACTGCTTGACGCCATTGTTCTTGAAGAAATAAGCCACTGTCAGAGCTGTCTGGCTGCTGCTGACCCCTGGGTATAGGGAGGACAGGAGAGACAACTGTAACATACACCTGTCAATTCAAAGTGGATTTCACCACTATACACCAAGGAGATGAAATGAGCAGAATGAACACTGCCTCAACAACCATGCAGTTGTTTTCTGATGTGTGAGGACCCTATCCACTGGTACTATACTGTAGATGGCTGAAGATTTGTAGTATTGGCATTACAAATCTCAGAATTTCTTCAAGAAGAAAAGACCCATGTGAGTCCCTGGTTGCTGAGCCTATGTACAAGCTCTTATGTATGGGGGTAGATTTGGTCATTGTATAGTATTGTATCTCTTTAGTAAAATAGTATAGTGGTCATAGTGTGGTGGTAGCCTTTATTCCTGTTATACATTATGTGGGAGATTTATCAAACATGGCGTAAAGTAGAATTGTCTTATTTGCCCCTAGCAACCAATCAGATTCCACCTTTCATTCCTCACAGATTCTTTGGAAAATGAAAGGTGGAATCTGATTGGTTGCTAGGGACAATTCTACTTTACACCATGTTTGATAACTTTTCCCCTTTAAAATATATTAGGCTCAGTATATCAGATTGAACATTAATAGTATGATGTCAATAAGCAAGATGAAAATATTTATCCCTTGTATACAGATTATTAGTATTTAATAGCTGTAGGACTATTATGGGGCATTTGACTTAACAGCCCAGTGCACCAAAATAGCTTGTTCCGACCCTGTAGGCCACTAAAATCCAATGTGTAAAGGGAAGGTGGGAGCGTCAGCTCTCCGCCAAGGGTATTTGTATATGAGGGAGTGTGGGGGGAATTGCTATCAGTCAAACTAGTTTTCAGCAGACAGATATAGGAGCTGCATGGACACCTTCTCCTCCTAAGCGATCACTGAATATTTCTGTTGTCAGGAGGACAATGGCTGTGCTGTAGCTCTGCCTATGACACTGCACACAGCACAATGGAGATATTTACACTGTAAACATGTTGAGGTAAGAAGCAGGCTGTTCCTGTGGATAGTCTTATGCCTTGTAGCCAATGGTGTACATCCTGATCTAGCCTTTGTCTTGTTAGATACAAAACCATGTTCTAGGCTTTTTTGTGTGAAGCCTTTGGCAATCTACAAATGTAACACACACCTAGACTGTCAGATTGTGCAATTAAATTCTGGATACTGCAATAAAGTTTACAAACATTCTTCCTTTTAGTCCCCCTCTCTCTAGTAAATTGTTGCGTAACATTCCAGATTATTTCTTACCCATTGAATACATTATAGAAGTATTTAAAGGGAACCAATCAGCCCAACTGGGCTGATATGGTTCTCTGGAGCACTGTATGAAGCTCCTGAGCTGCCCGGGGCACGTACTGGCCGCTGATGCAGCAGAAGCTTTATACAGGAGAAAAATACATTTTACTACCCAGGCGTGTGGCAGGCAGAGGAGGGAGCTAGTCATATGGGCGGCTTTCTGCCCGTGACTAGTCACCGCTTTCTGTCTGTCAGCGCACTCGGAGGAGATAATTGACAGGCAGAGAGGCCCGTTACTGACGCATCTCCCTGTCAATCATCCCGACTGGCTGAGCGGGTAGTTTCTGTGGGACTGCAATGATTCAGGAGTGCAGACACTGTCTGACCTCTATATCATAGGCCACACGCCACTGTTCCCCCTGTAGGTCAGAGCACACATTTTTTTTTTTCTTTGAAAAACAAATTTATGATTTTCAAAGAGATTCAAATCGATTCTAGTCTAGGGGAATTCATCGAACGACGAGCGAGAAATCGTTCATTTTGATCTTTTATCTTGTTCTTAAATAGTCGTTCGCAAAAAAAGTCACCGATCGTTTTGTTCAGTCGTCGCGCGAAAGTCCACCCAGCCCCCTGCTCATCCGCAGCCCCCCCCCCATTCCCCCCCCCCCCCGCCGCCGCTTTCAAACGGCTCCTCTTCAGCCAATCAGTGCTGACGTGCATTGATTGGCTGAAGAGGTGAGCCGGCTGCGAGCGCGCGATCGCAAAAGATTTTTCCGTACGATGTACCGTCTAAACGCTGATCGTTATGAAAGAAAATTTTTACTCCGACATTGTTAATCGTACGATCGGGCCAATTATCGTTTCGTGTAAACCCAGCATTATTCACTCAGAAGTCGCCCCAGAATGATGTAGGACATTGGGAAGAAACTGCTGAGCCAGATCTACTATACACTCCCTTGGTGTCTGACTGGCCATTTATGAAGGAACTGGATTCAGAGTTGGTCCCTGATAAAATTTATTTGGCGTTGGAGCTGCACCTTACTGACAGCACAGTCCTGAAATTTGCATTACATACTAAAAGCCATGTTAAAAGGGTGTCAGAAGAAAATTACCTATTATTTAAAGTGTGACTGTCACTTAAAATATTTTTGCAGAAATCAATAGTACATGCCATTTTAAGAAACTTTGTAATAGGTTTTATTGGGGGAAAAAAAAAAAGCCTCTTTCTGTACACAAAAAGTTGTTTCCCAGCTTCCCCTCACTTTTCCCTGCTCATTATCAGGCAGGACCATCTTCATAACAGAGAAGCAAAGTGAACACGGGTTTGCTGAGTCCATTATAACCTTTACAGGGGGAGGGGCTGAGGGGATAAGTGAGCAGGAAGAGGAGACAAGCAGCTTGTGCAGTTTGGACACTGTCTACGGACATTAAACACTGGATTCAGAGGTCAGAAAGCTTGGTGCTGGTCTGGGAACTTGGCGAGGTAAGATTGCAGCATGATGTACTGTGCAGTACAGTTTCCTAAAATCACTTGTTCTATTAATAATTGATTTCAGCTAAGTGAAATTTAAAATCAAGACTTTAAATCATGTTTTTGTGTTAAAGATTTTAAAAGATGTTTTGGTGTTTGTTTGTTTTTTTACTTAAAATAATCTTGAAACCCACACTGTTTTTGACCACTGATTCGTTCTGCAAAAAGTAGGACCTGCACTTATACAGTGCGTTTTTTGCAAAAGGGAACCTTAAACAGAAGTCAATTGATCTGTTTTTAACAGACGACAAATGGATACACCATCCGTTTTTTAATGAAGCATTGAACAGCAAACCTGAGGCAGGCTCTTTTTTTGTGACCTTTTATTACCCTCCTGTCCGTTTTTGCTGATCCGCAAAAACTGATGCATCACGGATGGTTTCTACAGGACGTCACTGAGTCTGAAAGAGAAACCAATGTGTGGATAAGGCCTTCTATTGAATCCTCTGTTTAAAGGTGTACTCCAGCAGGGGGGGGCATTTTATTCCTGGGACCGGGGAGGTGAGTGGAAGTCGTTTCCCTCAGCCACCTCATCCCCAGGCCCAGGAAAAAAAGTGACGCCCCCCCCCCCCCCCCGCCGGAGTACCCCTTTAAGCCAAAACAGACTGTTTAAGTGCAGGTCCTAATTTTTTGCCAAACGGATCAGAGGTCAAAAACAAGTGTGGATGACCACCTTAAAATCAATTCTTTTTCTGTCCGTAAATCAGGATCCTGATTCACACACAGGAAAAGAACATGATGTGTGGATGAGTCCTGTTCTGTACAGATCATTTCCCAGTAATGCGCTTCTTATCAACACAGACAAAAGTACAGTGACAGGTGACACCAGCAGATAACGGAGGTACACACAGTAGCTGTTACTTACAACTACTACCCCCCTCTCCTGTAGAATGAGCCCACTGAACATGCTCACAAATGTGTCCCATACAGAGAATAGGATCTGCAGATGTTTACTGTGTCCACGTGGCTTGCCGGAAAGCATGTAATTAAATGCTGTTAAAAACAGCTCTGACAAGATGGCAGTCCCTATAATAATGTACTACAAATACTTTTTTTTTTATAAATTACAATCAATTACAATACAATTACAATAGAAACAAATAAAAAAAAAAAAAAAACACATGTTGCAGTATCTGACTGTAATCAATAAATACAAATCTAGACAATATATTCCCTTTAACATACAAAGCACAGCCACACGTGGCAGAATTTTTCACCACAGATTCTGTTGTAAACTCAGAGCAATTCAGCAACAAAATCTGTATTTGCTACATGTCAATGGGCTTTGAGTTAAAGGGGTGCTCCGGCGGGGGGGCACTTTTTTGGGGGGACCGGGGAAGAGGTGGCTGAAATAAAACACGTCCACTTACCTCCCCGGTTCCAGCGGCGGGTCCCGCATCACGGCGCTCCGGTCCCCGGTTGCTTCCGGGTGTCTGACGCGGGCCCGAGACGTGACGTCTCAGGTCCGCTCAGGCACTCAGTGAAGGAGGCGGGATCCGTTTGAAGTCCGCTCGGATCCCGCCTCCTTCACTGAGTGGCTGAGCGGCCCTGAGACGTAGCGTCTCAGGCGGATTCAGACACCCGGAAGCGGGCGGGAACCGGGGACCGGAGCGCCGCGATGAGTGACCCGCCGCTGGAACCGGGGAGGTAAGTGGACGTCTTTTATTTCAGCCACCTCCTCCCCGGTCCCCAAAAAAAGTGCCCCCACGCTGGAGCACCCCTTTAAACCTGCTTCGCACTCACCCCCTATGGCCAGCCTGATAATTATTTGCATATCAGATGCAGTGGTCGGTAAGAACCACCATATTACAAGCAGTGTAAGCAAGCACCACTTTTTTTTTTCCTTTTTTTTTTTTCTAACAAAAAACAAGAGTGGGTTGAAAACACAGAAACTGTGAAAATCTTTCCATTATAATTTTCCTGTTGGTTCCATTTCTGATTTTGGCCACAAACACTGACAGAAAAACCATAGCCTACTAGTGATCATGGCATTCAAAAGGCAAAATGTCAGCTGCAGAGTGCGTCACATTCAGATGTCTGCATCTGGTCTCATTGCAATTGCTGTGTCTGCCATTTTAGAATGTATGCTCTAGGGCAGGGGTGTCAAACTCAAATAGTCGCATATAGTAGCCAGTCCTCCCCATATTCTCTTATAAAGTAGCCAGCTCTCCCCCATAGTCTCTTATATAGTATCCAGCCCTCCCCAATAGTATCATATACAAGCCAGCCCACTCTGTAGTCTCATATAGTAGCCAGCCGTCCCAATAGTGCCCAAATAGTAGCCAGCTCCCCAAGTGTTCCATATAGTAGCCAGCCCTCCCCAATGGTCTCTTTTATAGTAGCCAGCCCTCCCCTGTAGTCTCATATAGTAGCCATCCCTCCCCCCATAGTCTCTTATACAGTAGGCAACCCTCCCCAATAGTCACATATAGTTGCCAGCCCTCCCTAGTAGTCTTATATAGTAGCCAGCCCTCCACCATAGTCTCTTTATATAGTAGCCAGCCCTCCCTCATAGTCTCTTATATAGTAGCCAGCCCTCCCCCATAGTCTCTTATACGGTAGCCAGCCCAGTAGTCTTATACAGTAGCTAGGCCTCCCCCCATAGTCTCTTATATAGTAGCCATCCCTCCCCAGTAGTCTCATTTAGTAGCCAGCCAACCCCAATAGTCTCTCATATAGTAGCTAGCCCTCCCCCATAGTCTCTTATATAGTAGCCATGGCGGGCCAGATGTAATTCAAACTCTGAATTGCCTAGCGGGCCAAAATAAATGGCAGAGTTTGACATGACTGCTCTAGGGTTTTTTTTTTCTTCAACTGTTTCTATTTTCTGAATGTAATTGTTTTCTTTAACGTTTTGTACATTATTTTGAGCACAGTAATCTTGCCTTGAGTGGTTTATAAATGCATTTAGAGATAGGCTTTACACAGCAGGATCTATAGACAATGGACAGGAGTTGTGCTATTACATAAATGGGAAAAGTATCTGGAGATGCCAGAAAATTCCACAGGGAGAGGGAGGCTGAGCTGTGAACATCTTTTACCTTCTCTGCCTATAGGTAACACTTGTCAGTATAAAGGCTAATTTACCTGGTAATTACAAGTCCAAGGCTGCACTAACATTGCTAGATTGTTCATGCAGCCCTTTCTGTAGTCGGCTACCCCATGTGATAAGGCCTTAGAGGGATACTCAAGACTCAAAACATTTATTTTTTGGTGTTACATTGCTTTGATAAAGTAACGCACACATCGATTGTTGGGCAGCTTTCCCCCAGGTACTGTATATAAGAATATACAGTATACTGGGAAGGGGGGGGGGGGAATCACTTTCCAGCAGTCTCTACAGACAAATTTAAAAAAAGCAATGAAAGAAAAATTAACAAAAGGAGATCAAAAAAGTTTCATCTGCAGGACACATTTTTTGAGTGAAACTTATATATGATGTGCAAAACCCTTTGTAATTGTCACACTTTTTCTTCCTTTGCAAAAAATTTACACCTGCCCAGGAGGGGTCGAATGGCTGCACAAAAAGTGCGCAATTTGTAAAGCTTCCGCAACAATAATTGGTCTGACAGAACTGCACAGGCTAAAAACACCACACATTCAGTTTGTGGCACAATAAAAAAATATTCACGTACACCGTTTTTAGCATGCAAATTGTACCAAACAAGCGTAAACAGAGATCATTAGTGAAACAAAGACACAAAACCAATGATACATTTCACCCAAAACTGCGTAAAAATGAAACTGGTGTAAACTGCCACAGCAACCAATCACACCTCAGCTTTCATTTTACCAAAGCTAGAAGCTAAGCTGTTATTGGTTGCTGTTGGCAGTTTACACAAATCTGCCAAAGAGGACAGGTGAACCAAGTAACATATGCATAAATATCATAACAAAAATGGCGCCCCAGATGAACATATTAAGGCCACAAATTAATGACATAATTAAAGAATATTAATATGATGGCCACTGCGAACAGCAGCTGGTATTCTATGCATTGTGTGAACTAACGGCCGTTGTTTCTATACACTTTAATGGAAATAATTGAAGACTGAAAACAACAGACGTTAATTTAACAAAAAAGACTGAGTACCAGTCTACCTTTTAGGCTATCTTCAAACTCTGTGTTCCCTGCCCTATATGAGCATCAGATTTTAATACCATTCCATTAGTTTCCCTTTAAAGGGGGAGTTCACTAAAAATGTTTTACTTCTATTAAAAAATCTCCAGTCTTCCAGTACTTTTCAGCTGCTGTATATCCTGCAGGGAATTATCTATATATACTGGTATTCTTTCCAGTCTGGAAAGCAGTACAGGTTTTCTATGGGGATTTGCTGCTGCTCTTGACAGTTCCATAATATATGTGTGTGTGTGTGTGTTATATATATATATATATATGGACAGAGCTGGCAGCAGAGAGCACTGGAAAGAATACACCACTTCCTGCAGGACATACAGCAGCTGATAAGTAATTGAAGACTGGAGATTTTTTAATAGAAATAAATTACAAATCTATATAACTTTCTGAAACCGGTTGATCTGAAAGAAAATGATTTTCCCTGGAGAACCCTTTAATGAAAAAGACAGTGTTTGACGATAGCCTAAAGACAGATTGGTACTCCCTGCCCTATAGGAGCATTAGATTTTTCTAACATGCCGTTAGTATTCCTTTAAAAGGGGGGTTCACTAAAAACGTTTTTCTTTTAAAACATCAGCTGCTGTATGTCAAAAGAATACACTACTTCCTGCAGGACATACAGCAGCTAATAAGTACAGGAAGACTGGAGATTTTTTAATACAAGTAAATTACAAATCCCTGGATCTTTCTATCACCAGTTGATTTGAAATAAAAAAAAATATTGGTGAACAACCCCTTTGAGTAAATAAGATAAGCTTGTGATCCTACTGAATACAAACTGCACTGCTAAATTGTAAATTGACTCTAGTTTTACTTTTCCAATTTCACAACACATTTTTATCTAAACAAGCCCGGCTATGGAGAGCACCTTTTAGTGGCTTACTAGACCCAGTCTTAGGACATGGCTGGGATGATATACAGCAATCTCCTGGCAGGATCTGACCCTGACAGATGACACTGACATACTGCCCTTTGTGAGCATGAAAGGAAACAACAACCCACAGACACTTTAATCCACACAGGTATTCCTGTCCAGGTGAGACTCCACCATCTCCAGTGACTGTTCACATGAGTGGTCGCCAGCTAACCTACCAGATTGGAGCACACAGCAACCAATCAGAGCTTAGCTTCTAGATTACACTTACAGTTCAGAGAGTACTAAGCAGCGGTGGTTGCTATGGGTAACCTAGTCCCCGCAGAGCACATGTGCGCTCTCCCCCATAGTGCCGTGCCTGGCGGCCCCTGACGTGTGCAGCCTCCGCAGCGCTCCTGCCCCTGTAGGGAAGTGACTGAGCGCAGCCATATGACCACCACGTTTTCTCTCCGTGTTGACACAATCGTCCATAGAGAGCGCCAGGCGCCATGGAGCGGGGTCCCCGCACCCACGAGGAGGTGTGCCCCCTTCCCTCCATGTGTCTGCCCCCCGTCCCCACAGCAGGCCTCTAGCCCCGTCCCGGCCCACTTACTGGCTGGAGAGCTGCAGAGGGGGCGCCCCCCGGCGCTGGAAGGCCCCATCCACAAACACCCCGTTCTTGCCCAGGCAGCGCAGGTAGAAGTGCGGCTCCACGAAGTTGATCTGGAGGTGTCGGCGGGAGATGAAGCTGGAGCGCCCCATGTTGACATCCACCGAGCCCTGGCTGGAGTCACGTCCGATGATCACTTGAGAAGTTCGCATGAAGAACTCAAAATCTCGTCCCTCCAGACGGGCCAGGGCCGGGGGGACTTGGTGTGGCGGAGAGGCCAGGTCACAGGCTGCAGGGCGCCCCCCGGACTGCACGGGGCTGCAGGGGGCCGAGCGGAGCGCCAGCAGGGCCAGCACCCCCGAGTCTTCTCCGGGCTCCATGGCGGCCGCGGCGCGTTGCCAGCTAGGATTGTTTTGGTTGTTGAAACTGAGTAACTGCAGGCGGGTAGACGGGCGGAGCGGAGGGAGATGGACGGGTCACAGGGCGGAGGGAGGCGGGGGGCAGGGCCCAGGTACTACTACTACTGCTGCCGGGGGAGTCCGTCCTGTCACACGGGTTCTGGAGGGACGGCTGTGTGTACAAGACTGACACAAACGGCTACACGTGTGCTGGGTGACTGCGGGAGACTCCAGGAGATACATGGAGGAAGTGACAGCCGTGTATACACATCCCCAGTGTCCCTACTGATATGTCCCTACTAGTCCCCCACATCCCGGTAAGTACACACTACATCTGCTGCATGGAGATTCCCACCACAGGTCCACAGCACGTTACACCACAGAACCAGCACCCTCAGAGGACAAGGTCATGTCAGAGAAGGTCAAATCCGCAACAAAATCGGCACTGTGTCAGAGAAGGTCAAATCCGCAACAAACTCAGCACCGTCTCAGAGAAGGTCAAATCCGCAACAAACTCTGCACCATCTCAGAGAAGGTCAAATCCGCAACAAACTGCACCTTGTCAGAGAAGGTCAAATCCGCAACAAACTGCACCTTGTCAGAGAAGGTCAAATCCGCAACAAAATCGGCACCGTGTCAGAGGTCAAATCCGCAACAAACTCTGCACCGTGTCAGAGAAGGTCAAATCCGCAACAAACTCTGCACCAAGTCAGGAGAAGGTCAAATCCACAACAAAATCTGCACCGTGTCACAGGAGAAGGTCAAATCCGCAACAAAACCTGCACCGTGTCAGAGGAGAAGGTCAAATCTGCAACAAAACCTGCACCATGTCAGAGGAGAAGGTCAAATCCGCAACAAACACTGCACTGTGTAAGAGGACAAGTTTAAATCCGCAACAAAATCTGCACCGTGTCAGGCTGGGTTCACACGGAGAAATAGGCCCCTGTTCACACTGAGCAAGAACGTCGGAATTCCGCAGCGGAGCTCTCTGCTGTGGAATCCCTCCGCAGCCACCTCCGCAGCCACCACTCTCCGCTCAAAGAAGTGACATGACATTTCTGAGAGCGGCGGCAGCATTCACTCAAAGCAGGACACTGAACACGGTGGGATTCCACGGCAGAGAGCTCCGCCGCAGAATTCTGACGTTCTTGCTCAGTGTGAACAGGGCCTATTGGGCGGATGCTGCAAGAGGAATCCTATAAAAGTCAATGGGGGCTTAAATTCTGCTCAAATTCCGGCAGATCTGAATAGGCGAGGAATTTCTGGCAGAAAACGTTCCTCGAGAATTCCTCAGTGTGAACCCAGCCTCAGAGGAGAAGGTCAAATCCGCAACAAACTGCACTGTGTCAGAGGAGAAGGTCAAATCCGCAACAAAACCTGAAACAAGTCAGAGGAGAAGGTCAAATCCGCAACAAACTCTGCACTGTGTCAGAAGAGAAGGTACAATCCGCAACAAACTCTGCACTGTGTCAGAAGAGAAGGTACAATCCACAACAAAATCAGTGCTGATTTTGTTCCGATTATTCAGCAGCAGGGGCGTGCATTTGGCTGTGTCCAAAATTAGCCATTATCCCCCATACTCAGGATTTTGTGTGATTACAGGGGGTCCACCTGCAGGGACCTGCGGTCTCAAGAACAGGGATCAGAGTCTTCTGTCAGAACTTGTGTGACCATCGTGCTAGTAACGCTTTATAAAAGCTGCAGAGTAGCTGTACTAGGGCAGCTGCCATACAGACTGAATGGAGCAGCAGTGCACACACATCACCCCTGTTCTGATGGGAAACTTGGGGCTCCATTCTCATTATTATGGCTGGTCCCAGTAGTTAAAGGGGTTGTCCGGCGATAAAAAATTATTCACAGAATAACACACATTACAAAGTTATACAACTTTGTAATGTATGTTATGTCTGTGAATGGCCCCCTTCCCCGTGTCCCACCACCCCCACCCGTGTACCCGGAAGTGTGGTGCGCTATACATTACCTGTCGCGTGCCGACCACGGTCTCCGATCGTCAGCAGTGACGTCTTCTTCGGGAGCTTGGCGGATCTTCCCGAGTGCCGGCCGCCCTCTGCAGCGTCATCCGAAGCTCAGCCGCGATTGGCTGAGCATAACTGTGCTCAGCCAATCGCGGCTGAGCAGCTGATGACGTGGCCGCGTCATCAGCCGCGATTGGCTGAGCACAGTTATGCTCAGCCAATCGCGGCTGAGCTTCGGATGACGCTGCAGAGGGTGGCCGGCACTCGGGAAGATCCGCCAAGCTCCCGAAGAAGACGTCACTGCTGACGATCGGAGACCGTGGACGACACGACATGCGGTGAGTATAATGCACCACACTTCCGGGTCTAGCGTGGGTGGGGGGAAACACGGGGAAGGGGGCCATTCACAGACATAACATACATTACAAAGTTGTATAACTTTGTAATGTGTGTTATTCTGTGAATATTTTTTTTTCGCCGGACAACCCCTTTAAAGCCCCCCCGCCATCAGATGTATTCCCTATACTAAGGATAGCAGATCTCTTCTAATTTTTGGAAAACCCCTAATATCTCTTTTTCTGACCAAGGAAATATATTTGCATTATTATACTTTCTACATTGCTCCATGTACAACACTATTTCCTTGTCTGTTTAAAACCCAGTGACTTGACAGACACCATCGGGAAACAACACTCCGTCCATCATGCAGTAAACCATCTGGCTCCATTTTGTTGCTGCTGAATGGAATCTGAATGGAGCCCATGACTCAGATCTGTATATTAGACCCCAACATGCATATTTGTTCTTGATCTGGTGCAACAAATTATGGTTGGGGGGCTTCCATCTTGCCTAAGTTTTATGTAAAAGCATTTAATGACATGCATAGACACAATAAACATCTCTAGAGCAGCTCTGCGGGCTCATTCCACAGGGGAGGGGAAAACTGAGTTGTGAGCAGCAGCTATTGTGTGTACCTCTATATACTGGTGTCACCTGTCACTGTACCATCTGTAGGGATGAAAAGGGCTCTGCTGGGAAATGATCTGTACAGAACAGGAAGTCTTAGCTTAGTTTTAAAGAGTCATTGTCTTTAAAAATAACTTCATGTCATCAACATGTCAGAAGTTATTGATCACAGCGGGTCTCACTGCAGAGACCCGCTCTGATCAAAAGATATAGCAAGAAAGAGAGTGTGGCAGCAGCACGATCCACTCCCGTATCCTTGTAATGGCTAATTCTAACTATGTTAGGCCCCCTTCACACATCCCGAAAATCTGCCTAGATTTCCGGACCCTTTGGCTTATATTAGTGACGGATACCCTTTAGGATTTTTACTGAAGGGTGTTTGTTCCAGAAAATAGGTCAGGATTTTTTAGATCCTCTCCTTTTTTTCGCCTGGAACTCCGGCATGAACGCCCCCATAGAACTTTATGGGAGCGCCAGAAAACCGGACGCTTTCCTGATGCACATCAGGAAAGTGTCTGGAGTTACAGATTGGCACCGCCAGCGGATGTCAGATGTGCCCGGCCAGCGAGAGCCCGATACCCCCAAGCCCACCTTTCGCCGACCTCAGCCGGGCAGCCCCGCCTGCCTACTCACCTTGGCATCCTGTCAACTCCATGGAGGAAGAAGAGGACAAGGATGGCCAGAGCAGGATCCAGGACAGGTAAAATTACCACCTGGAACTACTAGTCCCATTATGCCCTGCTGACAGTTCATGGTGGGAGTCATAGTTTTGCCATCCAGGTGGCAGAACTACTTCTCCCGTCATGTCCTATTGGCAGTTCATAATCAAAGTTGTAGTTCTTTAACAGATTAGAGAATGACACAGTATAGGAGGGGGGCACAATAGAACTACATCTCCCATCATGGTGTGTGGTATCATATAGGACTACATCTCTCAGCATGGTATATAGGGTAGGCTGTAGAACTACATAAAGAAAAAAAATCACCAGACAAGTTCTATGTACGAGCCCTATTAATTAGTGAGTAGGGTTGGTGCACAGAACTTGCAAGGCATTGATTGGCAGCCTCATCAACCCGATCCCCCAGTGTGAGCTGCAGCTACTCTAAGCTGTGGGGACAATGTGGCAGCGCATAGTGGCAGTGACACTTTAAAAAATTTTATATTAAGACAAATTGTGTGATATTACTCAACTTAAAATGTATTTCAGCCATATAGAAATGCATGTAAACATTGATATTTTATACAAATAAAACATCTACATCTCTACTGTAAGCAAGTGAGGATGTGGATTTTTTTTAATTACATATGGGACAGTAGCTACATGGGGAGGGAGCTTTCTACCAGGGAGCTATAGCTACATGGAGAATCGGGGCTATGGCTACACATGGGGCTTCCTAACAGGGGTCTATGGGTACACATGAGACTTCCTAACAGGGGGCTATGGCTACATGGGGGGGGGGGGGGGGGGCATCCTAACAGGGAGCTATGGCTACATGGGGAAGCATCCTAACAGCCATGTATGGCTACATGGGGGGGGGGGGTTCCTAAGAGGGAGCTATAGCTACATGGGGGGGGGCTTCCTGACAGGGGGCTATGGCTACATGGGGGGGCTTGATAACAGGGGGCTATGGCTACATGGGGGGCTTCCTAACAGGGGGCTATGGCTGTATGGGGGGCTTCATAACAGCGGTCTATGGCTACATGGGTGAACATTCTAACAGGGGGCTATGGCTACATGGGGGGCATCCTACCGGGGCTATGGCTACATGGGGGGCTACCTAACGGGTCTATGGCTACATGGGAGATCATCCTAACGGGGCTATAGCTACATGGGGGAGCATCCTAACAGGGGGCTATGGCTACATGGGGGGCTTCCTAACAGGGGGCTATGGCTACATGGGGGGACTACCTACCAGGGGGGGAAAGCTACATGGGGGAGGGGCTGAGGGTTTCCTAACAGGGGGCTATGGCTACATGGGGAGCTTCCTAACCGGGCTATGGTTACATGGGGGGGGCTTCCTAACAGAGGGCTATGGCTACATGGGGGAGCATCCTAACAGGGGGCTATAGCTACATGGTGGAGCATCCTAACGGGGCTATGGCTACATGGGGGGAGCATCCTAACGGGGCTATAGCTACATGGCGGAGCATCCTAACGGGGCTATAGCTACATGGGGGGCTTCCTAACAGGGGGCTATGGCTACATGGGAGGGCTACCTAACAGGGGGGAAAAGATACATGGGGGAGGGGGGCTGGGGGTTTCCTAACAGGGGGCTATGGCTACATGGGGCTTCCTAACAGGGGCCTATCGCTACATATGGGGCATCCAAACAGGGGGCTATGGCTACATGGGTGAGCATCCTAACAGGGGACTATGGCTACATGAGGGGCTTCCTAAGAGGGAGCTATAGCTACATGGGGGGGCTTCCTGACAGGGGGCTATGGCTACATGGGGGGGCTTTCTAACAGGGGTCTATGGCTGTATGGGGGGCTTCATAACAGTGGTCTATGGCTACATGGGTGAACATCCTAACAGGGGTCTATGGCTACATGGGGGGCATCCTAACGGGGGGCTTCCTGACAGGGGGCTATGGCTACATGGGGGCTACCTAACGGGTCTATGGCTGCATGGGGGGCTTCCTAACAGAAGGCTATGGCTACATGCCTTCCTAACAGGGGGCTATGGCTACATGTGGGGCTTCCTAACAGGGGGCTATGGCTACATGGGGGAGCATCCTTAAAGGGGGCTATGGCTACATGGGGGGGCTTCCTTACAGGGGGCTATGGCTACATGGAGGGCTTTCCTAACAGGGGGCTATGGCTACATGGGGGGGCTTCCTAACAGGGGGCTATGGCTACATGGAGGGCTTCCTAACCGGGGGCTATGGCTACATGGGGGAGCATCCTAACAGGGAGCTATGGCTACATGGGGGGGCTACCTACCAGGGGGGAACAGCTACATGGGGGAGGGGAGCTGGTGTTTCCTAACAGGGGGCCATGGCTACATAGGGGGGGTTCCTAACAGGGGGCTATGGCTACAAGGGGGGACTCCTAACAGGGGGCTATGGCTACATGGGGGCTTCTTAACAGGGGTCTATGGTTACATGGGTGAGCATCCTAACAGGGGGCTATGGCTACATAGGGGGCTACCTAACAGGGGGCTATGGCTACAGGGGGAGCATCCTAACAGGGGGCTATAGCTACATGGGGGAGCATCCTAACAGGGGGCTATGGCTACATGGGGGAGCATCCTAACAGGGGGCTATAGCTACATGGGGGAGCATCCTAACAGGGGGCTATGGCTACATGGGGGAGCATCCTAACAGGGGGCTATAGCTACATGGGGGGGACATCTTAACAGGGGGCTATGGCTACATGGGGGCCTTCCTAACAGGGGGCTATGGCTACATTGGGGGCTACCTACCAGGGGGAAAAGCTACATTGGGGAGGGGGGCTGGGGGTTTTCTATCAGGGGTTATGGCTACATGGGGGGGGCTTCCTAACAGGGGGCTATGGCTACGTGGGGGGCTTCCTAACAGGGGTCTGGCTACATGGGGGGGCCTCCTAACAGGGGGCTATGGCTACATTGGGGGCTACCTACCAGGGGGTAAAAGCTACATGGGGGAGGGGGGCAGGGGGTTTTCTAACGGGGCTATAGCTACATGGGGGGCTTCCTAACAGGGGGCTATTGCTACATGGGGGAGCATCCTAACAGGGGGCTATGGCTACATGGGGAAGCATCCTAACAGGGGGCTATGGCTACATAGGGGGCATCCTAACAGGGGTCTATGGCTACATGGGGGGGAGCATCCTAACAGAGGTCTATGGCTACATGGGGGGCTTCCTAACAGGGGTCTATGGCTACATGGGGGGCTTGATAACAGGGGGTTATGGCTTCTTGGGGGGCTTCCTATCAGGGGGCTATGGCTACATGGGGGGCTTCCTAAGAGGGAGCTATAGCTACATGTGTGAGCATCCTAACAGGGGGCTATGGCTACATGGGGGATCATCCTAACAGGGGGCTATGGCTACATGGGGGGGCTACTTACCAGGGGGGGGCTACATGGGGGAGGGTTGCTGGGGGCTTCCTAACAGGTGGCTATGACTACATGGGGTAGCATCCTAACAGGAGGCTATGGCTACATGGGGAAGCATTCTAACAGGGGGTTATGGCTACATGGGGGGCTTCCTAACAGCGGTCTATGGCTGTATGGGGGGCTTCATAACAGGGGTCTATGGCTACATGGGTGAACATCCTAACAGGGGGCTATGGCTACATGGGGGGCATCCTAACAGGGGGCTATGGCTACATGGGGGGCTTCCTGACAGAGAACTATGGCTACATGGGGGGCTACCTAACAGGGGTCTATGGCTACATGGGGAGCTTCCTAACAGAGGGCTATGGCTACATGGGGGAGCATCCTAACAGGGGGCTATGGTTACATGGGGGGGCTTCCTAACAGGGGGCTCTGGCTACATGGGGGGCTTCCTAACAGAGCTATGGCTACATGGGGGAGGGGGCCACCTACCAGGGGGGAAAAGCTACATGGGGGAGGGGGGTTTCCTAACAAGGGGCTATGGCTACATGGGGGGCTTCCTAACAGGGGGCTATGGCTTCATGGGGGGCTTCCTAACAGGGGGCTATGGCTACATGGGGGGCTTCCTAACAGGGGGCTATGGCTACAAGGGGGAACTCCTAACAGGGGGCTATGGCTGTATGGGGCTTCCTAACAGTGGCCTATCGCTACATATGGGGCATCCTAACAGGGGGCTATGGCTACATGGGTGAGCATCCTAACAGGGGACTATGGCTACATGAGGGGCTTCCTAAGAGGGAGCTATAGCTACATGGGGGAGGCTTCCTGACAGGGGGCTATGGCTACATGGGGGGGCTTCATAACAGGGGTCTATGGCTACATGGGTGAACATCCTAACGGGTCTATGGCTACATGGGGGGCATCCTAACAGGGGGCTATGGCTATATGGGGGGCTTCCTGACAGGGGGCTATGGCTACATGGGGGCTACCTAACGGGTCTATGGCTGCATGGGGGGCTTCCTAACAGAAGGCTATGGCTACATGGGGGAGCATCCTAACAGTGGGCTATGGCTACATGTGGGGCTTCCTAATAGGGGGCTATGGCTACATGGGGAGCATCCTTAAAGGGGGCTATAGCTACATGGGGGAGCATCCTAACAGGGGGCTATGGCTACATGGGGGGCTTCCTAAAAGGGGGCTATGGCTACATGGGGGGGCTACCTACCAGAGGGGAAAAGTTACATGGGGGAGGGGGGCTGGGGGTTTCCTAACAGGGGGCTATTGCTACATGGGGGGGCTTCCTTATAGGGGGCTATGGCTACATGGGGGAACTCCTAACAGGGGTCTATGGCTGTATGGGGGGCTTCATAACAGGGGGCTATGGCTACATGGGGGGGGCTACCTAACGGGGTCTATGGCTACATGGGGGGCTTCCTAACAGAGGGCTATGGCTACATGGGGGAGCATCCTAACAGGGGGCTATGGTTACATGGGGGGCTTCCTAACAGGGGGCTATGGCTACATGGGGCACTTCCTAACAGGGCTATGGCTACATGGGGGGGGGCTACCTACCAGGGGGGAAAAGCTACATGGGGGAGGGGGGGTTCCTAACAGGGGGCTATGGCTACATGGGGGGCTTCCTAACAGGGGGCTATGGCTACATGGGGGGGCTTCCTAACAGGGGGCTATGGCTACATGGAGGGCTTCCTAACAGGGGGCTATGGCTACATGGGGGCTTCCTAACATGGGGCTATGGCTACATGGGGGGCTTCCTAACAGGGGGCTTTAGCTACATGGGGGAGCATCCTAACAGGGAGCTATGGCTACATGGGGGGGCTACCTACCAGGGGGAACAGCTACATGGGGGAGGGGAGCTGGTGTTTCCTAACAGGGGGCCATGGCTACATGGGGGGGCTTCCTAACAGGGGGCTATGGCTACAAGGGGGGACTCCTAACAGGGGGCTATGGCTACATGGGGGCTTCTTAACAGGGGTCTATGGTTACATGGGTGAGCATCCTAACAGGGGGCTATGGCTACATGGGGGCTTCTTAACAGGGGTCTATGGTTACATGGGTGAGCATCCTAACAGGGGGCTATGGCTACATGGGGGCTTCCTGACAGGGGGCTACGGCTACATGGGGGGCTACCTAACAGGGGGCTATGGCTACAGGGAGAGCATCCTAACAGGGGGCTATAGCTACATGGGGGAGCATCCTAACAGGGGGCTATGGCTACATGGGGGGGCTACCTACCAAAGGGGAAAAGTTACATGGGGGAGGGGGGCTGGGGGTTTCCTAACAGGGGGCTATTGCTACATGGGGGGGCTTCCTTGTAGGGGGCTATGGCTACATGGGGGAACTCCTAACAGGGGTCTATGGCTGTATGGGGGGCTTCATAACAGGGGGCTATGGCTACATGGGGGGGCTACCTAACGGGGTCTATGGCTACATGGGGGGCTTCCTAACAGAGGGCTATGGCTACATGGGGGAGCATCCTAACAGGGGGCTATGGTTACATGGGGGGCTTCCTAACAGGGGGCTATGGCTACATGGGGCACTTCCTAACAGGGCTATGGCTACATGGGGGGGTTCCCTACCAGGGGGGAAAAGCTACATGGGGGAGGGGGGGTTCCTAACAGGGGGCTATGGCTACATGGGGGGCTTCCTAACAGGGGGCTATGGCTACATGGGGGGCTTCCTAACAGGGGGCTATGGCTACATGGAGGGCTTCCTAACAGGGGGCTATGGCTACATGGGGGCTTCCTAACATGGGGCTATGGCTACATGGGGGGCTTCCTAACAGGGGGCTTTAGCTACATGGGGGAGCATCCTAACAGGGAGCTATGGCTACATGGGGGGGCTACCTACCAGGGGGAACAGCTACATGGGGGAGGGGAGCTGGTGTTTCCTAACAGGGGGCCATGGCTACATGGGGGGGCTTCCTAACAGGGGGCTATGGCTACAAGGGGGGACTCCTAACAGGGGGCTATGGCTACATGGGGGCTTCTTAACAGGGGTCTATGGTTACATGGGTGAGCATCCTAACAGGGGGCTATGGCTACATGGGGGCTTCCTGACAGGGGGCTATGGCTACATGGGGGGCTACCTAACAGGGGGCTATGGCTACAGGGGGAGCATCCTAACAGGGGGCTATAGCTACATGGGGGAGCATCCTAACAGGGGGCTATGGCTACATGGGGGGCTTCCTAACAGGGGGCTATGGCTAAATGGGGGAGCATCCTAACAGGGGGCTATAGCTACATGGGGGGGGGGACATCTTAACAGGGGGCTATGGCTACATGGGGGCCTTCCTAACAGGGGGATATGGCTATATTGGGAGCTACCTACCAGGGGGAAAAGCTACATTGGGGAGGGGGGCTGGGGGTTTTCTATCAGGGGTTATGGCTACATGGGGGGGGGGCTTCCTAACAGGGGGCTATGGCTACATGGGGGGCTTCCTAACAGGGGTCTGGCTACATGGGGGGGCCTCCTAACAGGGGGCTATGGCTACATTGGGGGCTACCTACCAGGGGGGAAAAGCTACATGGGGGAGGGGGGCAGGGGTTTCCTAACAGGGGGCTATAGCTACATGGGGGGGCTTCCTAACAGGGGGCTATTGCTACATGGGGGAGCATCCTAACAGGGGGCTATGGCTACATGGGGAAGCATCCTAACAGGGGGCTATGGCTACATAGGGGGCATCCTAACAGGGGTCTATGGCTACATGGGGGAGCATCCTAACAGAGGTCTATGGCTACATGGGGAGCTTCCTAACAGGGGTCTATGGCTACATGGGGGGCTTGATAACAGGGGGTTATGGCTTCTTGGGGGGCTTCCTAACAGGGGGCTATGGCTACATGGGGGGCTTCTTAAGAGGGAGCTATAGCTACATGTGTGAGCATCCTAACAGGGGGGCTATGGCTACATGGGGGAGCATCCTAACAGGGGGCTATGGCTACATGGGGGGGGCTACTTATTAGGGGGGGGGCTACATGGGTGAGGGTTGCTGGGGGCTACCTAACAGGGGGCTATGACTACATGGGGTAGCATCCTAACAGGGGGCTATGGCTACATGGGGAAGCATTCTAACAGGGGGTTATGGCTACATGGGGGGCTTCCTAACAGCGGTCTATGGCTGTATGGGGGGCTTCATAACAGGGGTCTATGGCTACTAGGTGAACATCCTAACAGGGGGCTATGGCTACATGGGGGGCATCCTAACAGGGGGCTATGGCTACATGGCGGGCTTCCTGACAGGGAACTATGGCTACATGTGGGGCTACCTAACAGGGGTCTATGGCTACATGGGGAGCTTCCTAACAGAGGGCTATGGCTACATGGGGGAGCATCCTAACAGGGGGCTATGGTTACATGGGGGGGCTTCCTAACAGGGGGCTCTGGCTACATGAGGGGCTTCCTAACAGAGCTATGGCTACATGGGGGAGGGGGCCACCTACCAGGGGGGGAAAGCTACATGGGGGAGGGGGGCTGGGGGTTTCCTAACAAGGGGCTATGGCTACATGGGGGGCTTCCTAACAGGGGGCTATGGCTACATGGGGGGCTTCCTAACAGGGGGCTATGGCTACAAGGGGGAACTCCTAACAGGGGGCTATGGCTGTATGGGGGGCTTTCTAACAGGGGTCTATGGTTACATGGGTGAGCATCCTAACAGGGGGTTATGGCTACATGGGGGGCTTCCTGACAGGGGGCTATGGCTACATTGGGGGGGGCTATAGCTACATGGGGGAGCATCCTAACAGGGGGCTATAGCTACATGGGGGAGCATCCTAACATGGGGCTATCACTACATGGGGGGCTTCCTAACAGGGGGCTATGACTACATGGGGGGCTACCTACCAGGGGGGGAAAGCTACATTGGGGAGGGGGGCTGGGGGTTTCCTAACAGGGGGCTATGTCTACATGGGGGGCTTCCTAATAGGGGGCTATGGCTACATGGGGGGCTTCCTAACAGGGGTTTGGCTACATGGGGGGCTTCCTAACAGGGGGCTATAGCTACATGGGGGAGCATCCTAACAGGGGGCTATAGCTACATGGGGGAGCATCCTAACATGGGGCTATCACTACATGGGGGGCTTCCTAACAGGGGGCTATGACTACATGGGGGGCTACCTACCAGGGGGGGAAAGCTACATTGGGGAGGGGGGCTGGGGGTTTCCTAACAGGGGGCTATGTCTACATGGGGGGCTTCCTAATAGGGGGCTATGGCTACATGGGGGGCTTCCTAACAGGGGTTTGGCTACATGGGGGGCTTCCTAACAGGGGGCTATGGCTACATGGGGGGCTTCCTATCAGGGGGCTATGGCTACATGGGGGGGCTACCTACCAGGGGGGAAAAGCTACATGGAGGAGGGGGGAAGGGTGTTTCTTAACAGGGGGCTATAGCTACATGGGGGGCTTCCTAACAGGGGGCTATGGCTACATGGGGGGACTTCTAACAGGGGCTATGGCTACATGGGGCAGCATCCTAACAGGGGGCTGTGGCTACATGGGGAAGCATCCTAACAGGGGTCTATGGCTACATTGGGGGGCATCCTAACAGGGGGCTATGGCAACATAGGGGGCATCCTAACAGGGGTCTATGGCTACATGGGGGGCTTTCTAACAGGGGTCTATGGCTACATGGGGGAGCATCCTAACAGCGGTCTATGGCTACATGGTGGGGTTCCTAACAGGGGTCTATGGCTACATGGTGAGCTTCCTAACAGAGATCTATGGCTACATGGGGGGTTTCCTAACAGGGGTCTATGGCTGTATGGGGGGCTTCATAACAGGGGTCTATGGCTACATGGGTGAACATCCTAACAGGGGGCTATGGCTACATGGGGGGCATCCTAACAGGGGTCTATGGCTACATGGGGAAGCATCCTAACAGGGGTCTATGGCTACATGGGGGGGGATCCTAACGGGGGGCTATGGTTATATAGGGGGCATCCTAACAGGGGTCTATGGCTTAATGGGGGGGCTTCCTAACAGGGGTCTATGGCTACATGGGGGAGCATCCTAACAGGGGTCTATGGCTACATGGTGGGGTTCCTAACAGGGGTCTATGGCTACATGGTGAGCATCCTAACAGAGATCTATGGCTACATGGGGGGCTTCCTAACAGGGGTCTATGGCTGCATGGGGGGCTTGATAACAGGGGGCTATGGCTACATGGGGGGGCTTCCTAACAGGGGCTTATGGCTACATGGGGGGGCTTCCTAAGAGGGAGCTATAGCTACATTGGTGTGCATTCTAACAGGGGGCTATGGCTACATGGGGGAGCATCCTAACAGGGGGCTATGGCTACATTGGGGGGCTACCTACCAGGGGGGGAAGCTACATGGGGGAGAGGGGGGCTGGAGGCTTCCTATCAGGGGTCTGTGGCTGCATGGGGGGCTTGATAACAGGGGGCTATGGCTACATGGGGGGGCTTCCTAACAGGGGGTTATGGCTACATGGGGGGGGGCTTCCTAAGAGGGAGCTATAGCTACATGGGTAAGCATTCTAACAGGGGGCTATGGCTACATGGGGGAGCATCCTAACAGGGGTCTATGGCTACATGGGGGGGCTACCTACCCGGGGGGGAAGCTAAATGGGGGAGAGGGGGACTGGAGGCTTTCTAACAGGGGGCTATGGCTACATGGGGGGAGTCCTAACAGGGGGCTATGGCTACATGGGGGGACTCCTAACAGGGGGCTATGGCTACATGGGGGAGCATCCTAACAGGGGGCTATGGCTACATGGGGGAGCATCCTAACAGGGGGCTATGGCTACATGGGGGAGCATCCTAACAGGGGGCTATGGCTACATGGGGAAGCATCCTAACAGGGGGCTATGGCTACATGGGGGTGGGGCATCCTAACAGGGAGCTATGGCTACATGGGGAAGCATCCTAACAGGGGTCTATGGCTACATGGGGGGGCTTCCTAACAGGGGTTTATGGCTACATGGGGGAGCATCCTAACAGGGGTCTATGGCTAGATGGGTTGCTTCTTAACAGGGGGCTATGGCTACATGGGGGATTTCCCAAGAGGGAGCTATAGCTTCATGGGTGAGCATCCTAACAGGGGTTTATGGCTACATGGGGGAGCATCCTAACAGGGGTTTATGGCTACATGGGGGAGCATCCTAACAGGGGGATATGGCTACATGGGTGAGCATCCTTACAGGGGGCTATAGCTACATGGGGGAGCATCCTAACAGGGGACTATGGCTACAAGGGAAGACTCCTAACAGGGGGCTATGGCAACATGGAGGGGGGGGGCCTACTACAAGTGGCGCTATGTCACATTGCCGTGAGGTTGGGAGGTATGCAGAGAGAGAGCAGCCTCTTGTGACTGCTGCGGCCACAAGAGTCACTGAGAGGGAGGGAGCCAATGGCTCCTGCTCTGGTAGTGCTGCTGCAGGTAACTATGAGCGCTAGTTGTGAGCGCTCCTAGTTACAATGCAGAGCGCAGCAGCGGGGGGGGGGGGGGGGCCTTGCAGGGAGGATCATTATTCGGTAAGTAGATTAATTACTTACTCATCCCAATGGCGCTTCCCCTGACAGGCTGTCATCTGGAGCCCTGTGAGACCTCACTGGTTGCACATAGCAAAAGCCAGCCCTGCTCGAGGGCCCCTTAACCATTGGGCCTGGTGCATATGCACCATTTGCTCTTTGATTAAGGCGGCCCTGAGTTAAACCAAAGAACGCAAAATAAAGACACAACACATTGTATTTAGGTGTCAAATGGTCCCAAATTTATTTTAAATTACATGACACCGAAAATGGTAGACCCCTGACTCAAGAAGAGTCACCCTCCAGCACTCAGGCGAGGAAAAACCCCGTGTGGGGGAAACCTCGAGGGATCCATGGCTGGAGAGTTGCCCCTCCCCTGGGCTTAGAGGGTAATTAGTAGAAGAAAATCACCTGGGCTCAGCGATGCAGTGCTCAATGATAGCTTTATTCTGTGATCCTTTAAAAGCAACGGATACAGTACATCGGCTCTCACAGTCTCACGCCATAGGCCCATAGCAACCAATCACAGCTCAGCTTTTATTTCTCAAATTACTCTGGTAAAATAAAAGTGAACTGTGATTGGTTGCCATGCGCAATTTTTACAGTCTAACTTGCCCATAGCAACCAATCAAAGCTCAGCTTTAATTTAAAAAGAGCTTGTTAAGATATGAAAGGCAAGCTGTGATTGGTTGCTATGGACAAATCAGACCGTGTTTTGTCTCTGGCGGATTTATAAAGCTGCTCCATTGCTGAAAACTGAAAACACATGACATCAGGCTTCCCCACAATGCTTTGCAGTCAGCCCTTCCTCCATATTTCCCATCTTTTTGGAGGGACACCTTTGGTTCACAGACATTTCTATACACTACAATTCCCAGCATTTCCTGTCACTCAGTTTAGAATCCACTGGTATACGATTATATACGGCAGATTTATTAACATGAAGGAGACTGCTGACAATCTGATGTAATTGTATGCTAAAAGGGATGCAAAGGAGTATTATACATAAAGCTGGTGAAATGAATAGAGAAGGAGACGATGCCTACCAGGAAATCCTCCAGAGTACAGACAAGCAGTATGGGTGGCATGTAACACTACATTTCCCAGACTATCATAGGAAATCAGTGATCACTGGAGAAACTGCATTGACTGTACAAAAGGGGTTGTCTAGTTGTCTAAAAGTGAAATAGTCCTCAGTATTAACCCCTTGCCTCCGCAGCCTGTTTTGGCCTTAATGCCCAGGGCCTGTTTTTCAAATCTGACCTGTCTCTCTTTATGTAGTAATAACTCTGCGATGCTTTTAACTATCGTGGTTATTCTGAGACTGTTCTTTCGTGACATATTCCTCTTTATGTTTGTGGTATATTTTGGTTAATACACTTTTGTAAAAAAATAAAAATAAATACATTTGCACAAAAATTGGAAAAATTTACATTTCTTTATATTTAAAACTCTCTTTTCCTAAGAAAGATAGTCATGCCACATGAACTAATTATTAATGCAACATTTACAACATTTCTACTTTATGGTGACGTCATTTGGTGAACGTCCTTTTACTTGTTAGGATGTTAGAGGGCTTTGAAATTTTGCAGCGATTTTTCTAATTTTCATGAAAATTGCAGCTCTGATTTTATTAGGGACCATTTCAGTTCTGAAGTAGACTAAGTGGGGTCTGTATGTTAGTTACCCCCATAAATTCCTCCACTGTAAAAAGTGCACCCCTCAAAGTATTCAAAGTAACATTTCATAAGTTTATCAACCCTTTAGGTGTTTTCCAGAAATTTAAGCAAGTTGGAGGGGAAATTTACATTTTCTTTTTTTTTGGCAGATATTCTATTTAAATTAATTTTTTTTCCTCTTACACAGCAAATACTAACTGAGAAATACCACTCACTATTTATTCCCCTTATTTCAATGTTTCTAGAAATCCCCCATACGCAGTGCATCACCTGAATTTTAGGGCCTTTTTTTATTTCAGGTTTTTTTTTAGCCATTATACCATGTCACGGAGGCCTTGGGGTGCCAAAATATTTGTGTAAGACGAGTTGAGGTTTCCATGGGTACCATTCGGAGGAACATGTGACACCCTTATAATTTTTTATTAAAAATGTTATGAGGTGTTATGAATAAAAAACACAATTTAGCAGCTGTTTTTCACCATTTTTTTGTACGCCATTTACTATACGTTACATATGACATGTTATCTTTATTTGTCAGGTCGGTACGATTACAGTGATATCCATTTTATAAAGCTTTTGTTATAGTTTATAGCAATTATACGATAAATACTGTTTGTCTAGCATATTGTAAGAGCAGTAATATTTAAATTTTTTCGCCAATGGAGTTATGTGAGGGCTTTTTTTTGCGACATAAGCTGACGTTTTGGGTACATGTGACGTTTTGATAGCTTTTATCTATATTTTTATGGGCTGGGATTAACAAACAAATCTCATTTTGATTATTTTTTTATTTTTTTTTGTGGCATTATTCGGGCAGGATAATTAATCTAACCGGTTAATAGACGGGGTCATTACGGATGCGGCGATACTAAATATATGTATCTCATTTATAGGGGATAATTTATAAAGGGGGATGGGGAATGTGTATATTTATTTGTGTATTTATTTATTTATTTGTTCATGTATGTATGTATTTTTACTTTTACAGGTCCATCTATAATACATTACAGCACATGATCTGTACATCAGCACATCAGCTGACAGCTCATTCATTCGATCAGGTCCCTGCCTCAGTGGAGGGGCCTGATTGTCTCACATCATAGCAGCCCCTCCGGCTTGTCCATAGACACTACGGTCGCGGTGCCTATGGGGCTAACTACCCGGAGGGGAGCGCAGTGCCAGTGGGAGGAGGCTGAGAAACACAGCTTCCTCCCGATGCCAAACGTCATTTTGCGGAAAGGGGTTAAAGTGGTACTCCCGCAAAAAAAAAAGGGGGAACTCCTAACAGGGGGCTATGGCTGTATGGGGGGCTTTCTAACAGGGGTCTATGGTTACATGGGTGAGCATCCTAACAGGGGGTTATGGCTACATGGGGGGCTTCCTGACAGGGGGCTATGGCTACATTGGGGGGGGCTATAGCTACATGGGGGAGCATCCTAACAGGGGGCTATAGCTACATGGGGGAGCATCCTAACATGGGGCTATCACTACATGGGGGGCTTCCTAACAGGGGGCTATGACTACATGGGGGGCTACCTACCAGGGGGGGAAAGCTACATTGGGGAGGGGGGCTGGGGGTTTCCTAACAGGGGGCTATGTCTATATGGGGGGCTTCCTAATAGGGGGCTATGGCTACATGGGGGGCTTCCTAACAGGGGTTTGGCTACATGGGGGGCTTCCTAACAGGGGGCTATAGCTACATGGGGGAGCATCCTAACAGGGGGCTATAGCTACATGGGGGAGCATCCTAACATGGGGCTATCACTACATGGGGGGCTTCCTAACAGGGGGCTATGACTACATGGGGGGCTACCTACCAGGGGGGGAAAGCTACATTGGGGAGGGGGGCTGGGGGTTTCCTAACAGGGGGCTATGTCTACATGGGGGGCATCCTAACAGGGGGCTATGGCTACATGGGGGGCTTCCTAACAGGGGTTTGGCTACATGGGGGGCTTCCTAACAGGGGGCTATGGCTACATGGGGGGCTTCCTATCAGGGGGCTATGGCTACATGGGGGGGCTACCTACCAGGGGGGAAAAGCTACATGGAGGAGGGGGGAAGGGTGTTTCTTAACAGGGGGCTATAGCTACATGGGGGGCTTCCTAACAGGGGGCTATGGCTACATGGGGGGACTTCTAACAGGGGCTATGGCTACATGGGGCAGCATCCTAACAGGGGGCTGTGGCTACATGGGGAAGCATCCTAACAGGGGTCTATGGCTACATTGGGGGGCATCCTAACAGGGGGCTATGGCAACATAGGGGGCATCCTAACAGGGGTCTATGGCTACATGGGGGGCTTTCTAACAGGGGTCTATGGCTACATGGGGGAGCATCCTAACAGCGGTCTATGGCTACATGGTGGGGTTCCTAACAGGGGTCTATGGCTACATGGTGAGCTTCCTAACAGAGATCTATGGCTACATGGGGGGTTTCCTAACAGGGGTCTATGGCTGTATGGGGGGCTTCATAACAGGGGTCTATGGCTACATGGGTGAACATCCTAACAGGGGGCTATGGCTACATGGGGGGCATCCTAACAGGGGTCTATGGCTACATGGGGAAGCATCCTAACAGGGGTCTATGGCTACATGGGGGGGCATCCTAACGGGGGGCTATGGTTATATAGGGGGCATCCTAACAGGGGTCTATGGCTTAATGGGGGGGCTTCCTAACAGGGGTCTATGGCTACATGGGGGAGCATCCTAACAGGGGTCTATGGCTACATGGTGGGGTTCCTAACAGGGGTCTATGGCTACATGGTGAGCATCCTAACAGAGATCTATGGCTACATGGGGGGCTTCCTAACAGGGGTCTATGGCTGCATGGGGGGCTTGATAACAGGGGGCTATGGCTACATGGGGGGGCTTCCTAACAGGGGCTTATGGCTACATGGGGGGGCTTCCTAAGAGGGAGCTATAGCTACATTGGTGTGCATTCTAACAGGGGGCTATGGCTACATGGGGGAGCATCCTAACAGGGGGCTATGGCTACATTGGGGGGCTACCTACCAGGGGGGGAAGCTACATGGGGGAGAGGGGGGCTGGAGGCTTCCTATCAGGGGTCTGTGGCTGCATGGGGGGCTTGATAACAGGGGGCTATGGCTACATGGGGGGGCTTCCTAACAGGGGGTTATGGCTACATGGGGGGGGGGCTTCCTAAGAGGGAGCTATAGCTACATGGGTAAGCATTCTAACAGGGGGCTATGGCTACATGGGGGAGCATCCTAACAGGGGTCTATGGCTACATGGGGGGGCTACCTACCCGGGGGGGAAGCTAAATGGGGGAGAGGGGGACTGGAGGCTTTCTAACAGGGGGCTATGGCTACATGGGGGGAGTCCTAACAGGGGGCTATGGCTACATGGGGGGACTCCTAACAGGGGGCTATGGCTACATGGGGGAGCATCCTAACAGGGGGCTATGGCTACATGGGGGAGCATCCTAACAGGGGGCTATGGCTACATGGGGGAGCATCCTAACAGGGGGCTATGGCTACATGGGGAAGCATCCTAACAGGGGGCTATGGCTACATGGGGGTGGGGCATCCTAACAGGGAGCTATGGCTACATGGGGAAGCATCCTAACAGGGGTCTATGGCTACATGGGGGGGCTTCCTAACAGGGGTTTATGGCTACATGGGGGAGCATCCTAACAGGGGTCTATGGCTAGATGGGTTGCTTCTTAACAGGGGGCTATGGCTACATGGGGGATTTCCCAAGAGGGAGCTATAGCTTCATGGGTGAGCATCCTAACAGGGGTTTATGGCTACATGGGGGAGCATCCTAACAGGGGTTTATGGCTACATGGGGGAGCATCCTAACAGGGGGATATGGCTACATGGGTGAGCATCCTTACAGGGGGCTATAGCTACATGGGGGAGCATCCTAACAGGGGACTATGGCTACAAGGGAAGACTCCTAACAGGGGGCTATGGCAACATGGAGGGGGGGGGCCTACTACAAGTGGCGCTATGTCACATTGCCGTGAGGTTGGGAGGTATGCAGAGAGAGAGCAGCCTCTTGTGACTGCTGCGGCCACAAGAGTCACTGAGAGGGAGGGAGCCAATGGCTCCTGCTCTGGTAGTGCTGCTGCAGGTAACTATGAGCGCTAGTTGTGAGCGCTCCTAGTTACAATGCAGAGCGCAGCAGCGGGGGGGGGGGGGGGCCTTGCAGGGAGGATCATTATTCGGTAAGTAGATTAATTACTTACTCATCCCAATGGCGCTTCCCCTGACAGGCTGTCATCTGGAGCCCTGTGAGACCTCACTGGTTGCACATAGCAAAAGCCAGCCCTGCTCGAGGGCCCCTTAACCATTGGGCCTGGTGCATATGCACCATTTGCTCTTTGATTAAGGCGGCCCTGAGTTAAACCAAAGAACGCAAAATAAAGACACAACACATTGTATTTAGGTGTCAAATGGTCCCAAATTTATTTTAAATTACATGACACCGAAAATGGTAGACCCCTGACTCAAGAAGAGTCACCCTCCAGCACTCAGGCGAGGAAAAACCCCGTGTGGGGGAAACCTCGAGGGATCCATGGCTGGAGAGTTGCCCCTCCCCTGGGCTTAGAGGGTAATTAGTAGAAGAAAATCACCTGGGCTCAGCGATGCAGTGCTCAATGATAGCTTTATTCTGTGATCCTTTAAAAGCAACGGATACAGTACATCGGCTCTCACAGTCTCACGCCTGGCGTGAGACTGTGAGAGCCGATGTACTGTATCCGTTGCTTTTAAAGGATCACAGAATAAAGCTATCATTGAGCACTGCATCGCTGAGCCCAGGTGATTTTCTTCTACTAATTGCTACACGCTGTTGGAGCGGGGGCTCGTGCGGAGTAGCCAGACTCTAGGTGCTGAGCTGGCCACACACATTGACTGCACTTAGAGCGTAATACCATACTATAACTATAAACTGGATGTGAGAGAAATCTGGCTGCAGTATCTGTCACCTTATTGATGGCTAGGCAGATGTACCTCTTCTTCCTCACAGATCCAGGTCCACTTCTCAAAAAGGTGGAGACTCCATGAAGGGGTAGTCTAAAGCAGACCACCCCTTTTTCCCTGTTAGAACCTCCAAATTACATCAAGGGTAGGGGGGAGTAAAGTAGTCAAGCTCAAGGTCCTCTGGCGCATCCAAGATGGCACTGATCAGGGCGCGGTCCATTGCTTTATGGAACCTTCTTTATGACATAAGCCCTTGTCATCACAGTGCACGGTTGCCATGGTTACTGCAGGTAAACACATCTGATGCATTAACCCATTAATGACCGGCAATGCACTTTACTGCAGGGGTCACTAAACACACTTGTGACCAAGCAAACAGCTTATGGTTGGGCCACACTAAGAACACTAAATAATATGGTTTGATGTGGCCCATAGCAACCAATCACAGCTCAGCTTTTATTTCTCAAATTACTCTGGTAAAATAAAAGTGAACTGTGATTGGTTGCCATGCGCAATTTTTACAGTCTAACTTGCCCATAGCAACCAATCAAAGCTCAGCTTTAATTTAAAAAGAGCTTGTTAAGATATGAAAGGCAAGCTGTGATTGGTTGCTATGGACAAATCAGACCGTGTTTTGTCTCTGGCGGATTTATAAAGCTGCTCCATTGCTGAAAACTGAAAACACATGACATCAGGCTTCCCCACAATGCTTTGCAGTCAGCCCTTCCTCCATATTTCCCATCTTTTTGGAGGGACACCTTTGGTTCACAGACATTTCTATACACTACAATTCCCAGCATTTCCTGTCACTCAGTTTAGAATCCACTGGTATACGATTATATACGGCAGATTTATTAACATGAAGGAGACTGCTGACAATCTGACGTAATTGTATGCTAAAAGGGATGCAAAGGAGTATTATACATAAAGCTGGTGAAATGAATAGAGAAGGAGACGATGCCTACCAGGAAATCCTCCAGAGTACAGACAAGCAGTATGGGTGGCATGTAACACTACATTTCCCAGACTATCATAGGAAATCAGTGATCACTGGAGAAACTGCATTGACTGTACAAAAGGGGTTGTCTAGTTGTCTAAAAGTGAAATAGTCCTCAGTATTAACCCCTTGCCTCCGCAGCCTGTTTTGGCCTTAATGCCCAGGGCCTGTTTTTCAAATCTGACCTGTCTCTCTTTATGTAGTAATAACTCTGCGATGCTTTTAACTATCGTGGTTATTCTGAGACTGTTCTTTCGTGACATATTCCTCTTTATGTTTGTGGTATATTTTGGTTAATACACTTTTGTAAAAAAATAAAAATAAATACATTTGCACAAAAATTGGAAAAATTTACATTTCTTTATATTTAAAACTCTCTTTTCCTAAGAAAGATAGTCATGCCACATGAACTAATTATTAATGCAACATTTACAACATTTCTACTTTATGGTGACGTCATTTGGTGAACGTCCTTTTACTTGTTAGGATGTTAGAGGGCTTTGAAATTTTGCAGCGATTTTTCTAATTTTCATGAAAATTGCAGCTCTGATTTTATTAGGGACCATTTCAGTTCTGAAGTAGACTAAGTGGGGTCTGTATGTTAGTTACCCCCATAAATTCCTCCACTGTAAAAAGTGCACCCCTCAAAGTATTCAAAGTAACATTTCATAAGTTTATCAACCCTTTAGGTGTTTTCCAGAAATTTAAGCAAGTTGGAGGGGAAATTTACATTTTCTTTTTTTTTTGGCAGATATTCTATTTAAATTAATTTTTTTTCCTCTTACACAGCAAATACTAACTGAGAAATACCACTCACTATTTATTCCCCTTATTTCAATGTTTCTAGAAATCCCCCATACGCAGTGCATCACCTGAATTTTAGGGCCTTTTTTTATTTCAGGTTTTTTTTTAGCCATTATACCATGTCACGGAGGCCTTGGGGTGCCAAAATATTTGTGTAAGACGAGTTGAGGTTTCCATGGGTACCATTCGGAGGAACATGTGACACCCTTATAATTTTTTATTAAAAATGTTATGAGGTGTTATGAATAAAAAACACAATTTAGCAGCTGTTTTTCACCATTTTTTTGTACGCCATTTACTATACGTTACATATGACATGTTATCTTTATTTGTCAGGTCGGTACGATTACAGTGATATCCATTTTATAAAGCTTTTGTTATAGTTTATAGCAATTATACGATAAATACTGTTTGTCTAGCATATTGTAAGAGCAGTAATATTTAAATTTTTTCGCCAATGGAGTTATGTGAGGGCTTTTTTTTGCGACATAAGCTGACGTTTTGGGTACATGTGACGTTTTGATAGCTTTTATCTATATTTTTATGGGCTGGGATTAACAAACAAATCTCATTTTGATTATTTTTTTATTTTTTTTTGTGGCATTATTCGGGCAGGATAATTAATCTAACCGGTTAATAGACGGGGTCATTACGGATGCGGCGATACTAAATATATGTATCTCATTTATAGGGGATAATTTATAAAGGGGGATGGGGAATGTGTATATTTATTTGTGTATTTATTTATTTATTTGTTCATGTATGTATGTATTTTTACTTTTACAGGTCCATCTATAATACATTACAGCACATGATCTGTACATCAGCACATCAGCTGACAGCTCATTCATTCGATCAGGTCCCTGCCTCAGTGGAGGGGCCTGATTGTCTCACATCATAGCAGCCCCTCCGGCTTGTCCATAGACACTACGGTCGCGGTGCCTATGGGGCTAACTACCCGGAGGGGAGCGCAGTGCCAGTGGGAGGAGGCTGAGAAACACAGCTTCCTCCCGATGCCAAACGTCATTTTGCGGAAAGGGGTTAAAGTGGTACTCCCGCAAAAAAAAAATTTAAATAAACTGGTGCCAGACATTTGTAATTTACTTCTATTAAAAAAATTATCCATTGACTTCGATTATAAAAAAAAAACACTACTTTTCTGTACATTAAAAAAACGCATCCGTTTTAATCCGTTTTCTTTCTTTTTTTATAATGGAAGTCATTGAAAAACGGATCCAAACGGATGACACACAATTGCATCAGTTTTTTGCATCCGTTTTTTTCCATAAAATGTATACGTTAAACGGATTGCAAAAACGCAGCGTAAATCCAGCCTTAGCCAATTATTTGTACAGTAAAATTGAAAAAATTGTCATTCTTTTTTTTTTGAGGGCTTTCGTGTTAACTCCATTCGCCCTATGGTAAAATTAGCATGTTATCTATGTTCCTCAGGTCAGTACGATTACAATATGTAACTTTTATAACTGTTATATTATTTGATTTTAAAAAATGTACAAAATTTTATTAAATTAAAAGTGTGTTGGAGTAGGTGTCTTGCTTGCATGTATGCAACTTTTTGATCACTTTTTATTACAATATTTGTGGATTTGATGTGACCAAAAATCTGCAATTTTGCACTTTGGCGTTTTTTTTTGCTTACACCGTTTACTTTGCAAGATCAGAAATGTCATAATTTAATAGTTTGAGCAAGTACGCACACCACGATACCAAATACAGTGGTGCCTTGGGTTACTAGCATAATTCGTTCCGGGGCCGTGCTTGTAATCCAAATCCACTCTTATACCAAAGCAAATTTTTCCATAAGAAATCACTGAAATGCAGATAATTAGTTCCACACCTAAAAAAATGATTTATTATTCTGAATAACATGTAAAACAAATGAAACAAACATTCAGAAACAGCAGAATATGTGATATAAGTTACTGTACAGTAATGGAGAGGATAGGAAACACAAGGGATGACAGGGACTGCAGGGAGCATAAAGGAATGAGCAGGGCAGATGTGGGCATAGTATAGCAGCACTCTCTGTCCGGGGAGAGAGGGGTTACAGCTATGGAGAGATTACCTTCACAGTCCTGTCCCCTGATGTAAGCCCAAGCCTTAAGTGGATCTGCTATGATTAGGAAGTTGAGGGAGACTTCCTGGGTCAGAGTACAGTGCTGTAGACCCCGCTATACAGACCATGCCCCTCCTCCACTTCCCTCCCACCCAGTACAGGAAGCTCTTAAACCAAAAAGTACGTCAGGCAGAAAAGGAATAGGACGGGGTTCGCAGGAGTATGATAAGGGGAGCTGGGACCAGGAGTGAACCTAATTAACCAGCACTGGAACTCTGCCTTAACTTTGCTTTATACTGAGCAAGAGCCCGATCCGGATCCTCATTGGACCGGCGCAGGGCCGCCATCAGGATTTTCGGGGCCCCACACAGCCAAATTGTCTGGGCCCCCCCCCCACTAACGAAAACTATGGAACATATCTTTGACTCAGGGCTGGCCTTTGGGGGGTGCGACCTGTGTGGTTGGCACAGGGCACATCACTCCCGGCTAGCTGGGGTGGGGATGTACCGGCAAACAAACAGCACACTTAACATACAAATTGAAATTAGATGTGCTGTCTGCCGCTGCTTTGCAACTAGAACCCCCAGCATGCCTGGTCAGCCGCTGCTGATAGATATATATATATATATATATATATATATGGATGTAGTATACACATATATATATGCTGGATATAGTATACACATACCATACAGCCTGGATATAATATACAGATACCATACAGCATCACCCCTCCAGACTCCATGTCCACAGAAATCAACACACACACACACACATCCTCTTTAATATGACCCACGGATAGAACGCCGCCATCACGGTGAAGCCGATGCCGTGGTATGTTTTTAGAACTGCGGCCCGGTTCCCGTGTACGGCGCCGTTCTATCCACGGGTACCGTGCTAGGTCTGAAGCACAGGAGGCGGGCCGGCTTGCCTCAGTGGGCGGAATCCCCCGCCTCCCTATGACGCGGCTCCATTGATTATAATGGAGCCCCGTCATAGAGGGGAGGGAATTCCCTCCCACTGGGGCAAGCCGGCCCGCCTCCAGTGCTTCAGACGCATTGTTGCATTGGTCAAGCACAGCAGAGCCGAGTTGTCGGTTACATTGGTCAAGCACAGCAGAGCCGAGTTGTCGGTTACATTGGTCAGGCACAGCAAAGTTGTCAATTACATTGGTCAGGCACAGCAGAGCTGAGTTGTCGGTTACATTGGTCAGGCACAGCAGAGTTGTCAGTTACATTGGTCAGGCACAGCAGATCTGAGTTGTCGGTTACATTGGTCAGGCACAGCAGAGCCGAGTTGTCGTTACATTGGTCAGGCACAGCAGAGTTGTCGGTTACATTGGTCAGGCACAGCAGAGTTGTCAGTTACATTGGTCAGGCACAGCAGAGTTGTCGGTTACATTGGTCAGGCACAGCAGAGCCGAGTTGTCGGTTACATTGGTCAGGCACAGCAGAGTTGTCGGTTACATTGGTCAGGCACAGCAGAGCCGAGTTGTCGGTTACATTGGTCAGGCACAGCAGAGTTGTCGGTTAAATTGGTCAGGCACAGCAGAGCCGAGTTGTCGGTTACATTGGTCAGGCACAGCAGAGTTGTCAGTTACATTGGTCAGGCACAGCAGAGCTGAGTTGTCGGTTACATTGGTCAGGCACAGCAGAGTTGTCAGTTACATTGGTCAGGCACAGCAGAGCCGAGTTGTCGTTACATTGGTCAGGCACAGCAGAGTTGTCGGTTACATTGGTCAGGCACAGCAGAGTTGTCAGTTACATTGGTCAGGCACAGCAGAGTTGTCGGTTACATTGGTCAGGCACAGCAGAGTTGTCGGTTACATTGGTCAGGCACAGCAGAGTTGTCAGTTACATTGGTCAGGCACAGCAGATCTGAGTTGTCGGTTACATTGGTCAGGCTCAGCAGAGCCGAGTTGTCGTTTACATTGGTCAGGCACAGCAGAGCTGAGTTGTCGGTTACATTGGTCAGGCACAGCAGAGTTGTCAGTTACATTGGTCAGGCACAGCAGAGCTGAGTTGTCGTTACATTGGTCAGGCACAGCAGAGTTGTCGGTTACATTGGTCAGGCACAGCAGAGTTGTCAGTTACATTGGTCAGGCACAGCAGAGTTGTCGGTTACATTGGTCAGGCACAGCAGAGTTGTCGGTTACATTGGTCAGGCACAGCAGAGTTGTCGGTTACATTGGTCAGGCACAGCAGAGTTGTCGGTTACATTGGTCAGGCACAGCAGAGCCGAGTTGTCGGTTACATTGGTCAGGCACAGCAGAGCCGAGTTGTCGGTTACATTGGTCAGGCACAGCAGAGCCGAGTTGTCGGTTACATTGGTCAGGCACAGCAGAGTTGTCGGTTACATTGGTCAGGCACAGCAGAGCCGAGTTGTCGGTTACATTGGTCAGGCACAGCAGAGTTGTCAGTTACATTGGTCAGGCACAGCAGAGCCGAGTTGTCGGTTACATTGGTCAGGCTCAGCAGAGCCGAGTTGTCGTTTACATTGGTCAGGCACAGCAGAGTTGTCAATTACATTGGTCAGGCACAGCAGAGCTGAGTTGTCAGTTACATTGGTCAGGCACAGCAGAGTTGTCGGTTCCATTGGTCAGGCACAGCAGAGTTGTCAGTTACATTGGTCAGGCACAGCAGAGCTGAGTTGTCGGTTACATTGGTCAGGCACAGCAGAGTTGTCGGTTACATTGGTCAGGCACAGCAGAGTTGTCAATTACATTGGTCAGGCACAGCAGAGCAGAGTTGTCGGTTACATTGGTCAGGCACAGCAGAGTTGTCAGTTACATTGGTCAGGCACAGCAGAGCTGAGTTGTCGGTTACATTGGTCAGGCACAGCAGAGTTGTCAGTTACATTGGTCAGGCACAGCAGAGCCGAGTTGTCGGTTACATTGGTCAGGCACAGCAGAGCCGAGTTGTCGGTTACATTGGTCAGGCACAGCAGAGTTGTCGGTTACATTGGTCAGGCACAGCAGAGTTGTCAGTTACATTGGTCAGGCACAGCAGAGCTGAGTTGTCGGTTACATTGGTCAGGCACAGCAGAGTTGTCGGTTACATTGGTCAGGCACAGCAGAGTTGTCAATTACATTGGTCAGGCACAGCAGAGCAGAGTTGTCGGTTACATTGGTCAGGCACAGCAGAGATGTCAGTTACATTGGTCAGGCACAGCAGAGCTGAGTTGTCGGTTACATTGGTCAGGCACAGCAGAGTTGTCAGTTACATTGGTCAGGCACAGCAGAGCCGAGTTGTCGGTTACATTGGTCAGGCACAGCAGAGCCGAGTTGTCGGTTACATTGGTCAGGCACAGCAGAGTTGTCGGTTACATTGGTCAGGCACAGCAGAGTTGTCAGTTACATTGGTCAGGCACAGCAGAGCTGAGTTGTCGGTTACATTGGTCAGGCACAGCAGAGTTGTCAGTTACATTGGTCAGGCACAGCAGAGCTGAGTTGTCGGTTACATTGGTCAGGCACAGCAGAGCCGAGTTGTCGGTTACATTGGTCAGGCTCAGCAGAGCCGAGTTGTCGTTTACATTGGTCAGGCACAGCAGAGTTGTCAGTTACATTGGTCAGGCACAGCAGAGCTGAGTTGTCGGTTACATTGGTCAGGCACAGCAGAGTTGTCGGTTACATTGGTCAGGCACAGCAGAGTTGTCAGTTACATTGGTCAGGCACAGCAGAGTTGTCGGTTACATTGGTCAGGCACAGCAGAGTTGTCAGTTACATTGGTCAGGCACAGCAGAGCCGAGTTGTCGGTTCCATTGGTCAGGCACAGCAGAGTTGTCAGTTACATTGGTCAGGCACAGCAGAGCTGAGTTGTCGGTTACATTGGTCAGGCACAGCAGAGTTGTCGGTTACATTGGTCAGGCACAGCAGAGTTGTCGGTTACATTGGTCAGGCACAGCAGAGTTGTCAGTTACATTGGTCAGGCACAGCAGAGTTGTCAGTTACATTGGTCAGGCACAGCAGAGTTGTCGGTTACATTGGTCAGGCACAGCAGAGTTGTCAGTTACATTGGTTTAGGCACAGCAGAGCTGAGTTGTCGGTTACATTGGTCAGGCACAGCAGAGTTGTCAGTTACATTGGTCAGGCACAGCAGAGCCGAGTTGTCGGTTACATTGGTCAGGCACAGCAGAGTTGTCAGTTACATTGGTCAGGCACAGCAGAGTTGTCAGTTACATTGGTCAGGCACAGCAGAGTTGTCGGTTACATTGGTCAGGCACAGCAGAGCCGAGTTGTCGGTTACATTGGTCAGGCACAGCAGAGCCGAGTTGTCAGTACGGTAGGGACTGGTTCAGCAGTAGCAGATTTATATACTACACCAGGATGGGGGCACACACACTCTCTCTCACACACACACACACACACACACACTCTCTCTCTCTCACACACACACTCACACTCACTCTCTCACACACACACTCTATGCAGGGAAGCTCCAGGACCCATTCAGTCTTCAGTGCTCCTCACACAGCGGCTCCTCCCCTCCCCTCCCCCTCATGTTCCGACCTTGCAGCAGAGATGACGGCAGCCAGAGAAGTTTGTGAGATGGAAGGAGGGAGGGAGGAGAGAGGAGAGGGGGAGGCAGGAGAGAGGAGAGGGGGAGGGGGGAGAGAGGAGAGAGGAGAGAGGAGAGGGGGAGAGAGGAGAGGGGCCCGCTGCATCTACCTGTCATCTGGGAGAGCACACAGGCCGGAAGTCACCAGCTCCACACGAGCCTGGGAGCTGCTGAGGAGGGGGCCGGTCCATTGTGGAGGGAGGGGGGGATTCTGCAGCCCGGTCCACAGACAGTGCAGGGGGGAGGAGGGCCTAATGATTTTAGTTAAGTAGAAGGGGCCCCTTACATCTGCGGGAGCTCTCCCCTCTCCCTGCACTGTCTGTATACCAGGCTTCTCACAAAGTGAAGTGTGTGGGAGACCCGGGCCCCCCCATAGGCCGGGCCCCATACACCTGTACTGCCAGTAATGCCCTGTTGGCGGCCCTGGACCGGCGCTCTGATTCTCCAGGCTGCAGACAGGCAGAGAAACCAGTCAATCACAGAGACCAGACAGGTGTAAAATAAAGCCTAGAAGCTTCTCAGCTTAACTCCTGCATGTACGGAAGCTGAGAAGCAATCGGGTGTGGCACACAAAAGCAAAACACCAGGTCCAGTTCAGACCAGGCTACTGCAGATTCCTGACAGTACCCCCCTCTTATGAGGGGCCTCAGGACCCTTATTGAACGGACCTGGCTTAGGCGGATTCTGGGCATGGTATCGTCGGACCAAGTGAGGAGCATGCATGTCCGTAACTGCCACCCATGTACGCTCCTCTGGTCCAAAGCCCTTCCAGTGGACTAGGTATTGCAACGAGCCCTGTACCCAACGAGAGTTCAGGATTCTCTCCACCTCATACTCTAACTCCCCCTGAACGACCAGTGGGGCAGGGGGAAGCGACGGGGACACCGGCTGCACATATTTTTTCAGTAGAGCCTTATGAAATACGGGATGAATCCTTAGAGACATCGGTAGTTTAAGTCTGAAAGACACAGGGTTAATAACCTCCACAATAGTATATGGCCCAATGTATTTAGGCGCTAGCTTCCCTGATTGTACTCTCAATTTCAGATTTCTAGTAGAGAGCCAGACCTTATCACCTACTACATATTGATGGCCAGATATGCGTCTTTTGTTAGCTTGTTTTTGGTAAGACTCTTGGGCTTTAACCAAGCTCTGATGAGCTTGGGCCCAAACTGTGCACAGTTTAGAAAAAATAGCCTCAGCAGAAGGATTAATAGATTCAGCGGAGTGAACGGACGAGTACCTGGGATTAAAACCATAGTTACAAAAAAAAGGCGACATCTTAAGAGAACGTTGCTCATGGTTATTAATAGCAAACTCAGCTAGAGGAATGAAATCTCTCCATTTGTCCTGGGTATCAGCCACAAAACACCTCAGGAATTGCTCCAACGACTGGTTGACCCTCTCAATCTGCCCATTTGTCTGGGGGTGGAAGGCAGATGAGAAGGACAAAGAGGTCCTCAATTTACCACAAAACTCTCTCCAGAATCTAGCCACAAATTGGACACCTCGATCGGAAACAATGTTTTCCGGGACACCATGTAAGCGCAAAATATGATTGATAAACAGCGTGGCCAGAAGGCGAGCACTAGGAAGTTTACGCAGTGGGATGAGGTGACACATTTTCGAAAACCAATCTACCACTACCCAAATGACAGTTTTACCCCTAGACACGGGCAAGTCAGTAATGAAGTCCATAGATAGGTGCGTCCAGGGCCTCGTAGGAACCGGCAGTCTACGGGGAACACTGGACCTAGCACAGACCTCACATGCATCAACAAACGCTTTAACATCTCGGGCCCAGGTTGGCCACCAGAAATGACGCGAAAGCAGATATTTGGTACCTGCTATGCCTGGATGTCCCGCCAAGACGGAACTATGGATTTCCTCCAAAACCCGGAGGCGAAGGTTCGGCGGCACAAACAGGAGGGACTCAGGAGTGTTATGGGGGGCCAAATCCTGAGACTCCGACACCAGAGTCACCAGATCCGACTGCAGGACGGACAACACCACACCAGGTTTTAAGATCGTATCGATCGGTTTTTCGGGAGCATCTTTGGAGGTCAAAGCTGCGAGAGAGGGCATCAGCCTTGATATTACGAGACCCAGGCCGATACGTGATCTCAAAGTTGAACCTCGTAAAAAATAATGCCCATCTGGCCTGCCGTGGAGAAAGACGTTTAGCTGTATCAAAATAAACCAGGTTTTTATGGTCTGTTAGCACAGTGAATTTATGTTTGTCCCCTTCCAAAAAATGCCTCCACTCATCAAATGCCATCTTAATGGCCAATAGTTTTCTATTCCCAATATCGTAATTGCGCTCTGCCTGAGAGAACTTCCTCGAGAAGTACACAATAGGCCAAAGATGGGTAAGAGTGTCCGATCCCTGGGACAAGACTGCTCCCACCCCCACCTTGGATACATCAACTCGAATGCTCGAATTCTGGCTGAGCCAGTACTGGAGCCTCTGAGAAAAATTGCTGAAGTGTGTCGAATGTCTTGATAGCCTCAGTGGACCAGATCCGCCCCCTTTCTGGTCAAATCCGTCAGAGGTTTGGCTATGATTGAGAACCCTTTAATGAATTTTCTATAATAATTCGAGAAACCCAAAAACCTTTGTAAGGCCTTTAGGTTGTTAGGTCGTTCCCACTTTTTAATAGCTGCTACTTTAAGTGGATCCATACCAAATGAATTGGGAGTAATGTTATAACCCAGAAATGAGACCTCCTGGATACCGAATTGGCATTTTGACAACTTGGCATATAGGTTATTTTGTCTCAGAAGCTCCATCACAGTACGAACATGCCTCACGTGAGACGACAATCTGAGGAGAAAATCAAAATATCATCAAGATAGACCACAAGAAAGCGTCCAAGATGCTCACGGAAGATGTCATTGACAAAGTGTTGGAAGACCGCCGGGGCATTGCATAACCCAAAGGGCATCACAAGATACTCGAAGTGGCCCTCTGGGGTATTGAAGGCAGTCTTCCACTCATCACCTTCTCTGATTCTAATTAAATTATAAGCCCACGGAAATCAACCTTGGAAAACCACTTAGCACCCACGATTTGGTTAAAGAGATCAGGAATTAACAGCAATGGATGTTGATTTTTAACAGTAATCTTGTTAAGTTCCCGGTAGTCAATACAGGCCCAGAGACCCCCCGTCTTTTTTGCCCACAAAAAAGAACCCTGCCCCCAGAGGAGAAGAGGACGGACGTATGTGGCCCTTGCGTAGGCTGTCCTTTATGGACTCTTGCATAGCTTCTATCTCAGGGCAAGACAAATTAAAAATTCGACCTCGAGGGTATTTGGCACCGGGAACTAAATCAATCGCACAGTCATACGGTCTATGGGGTGGCAACCCGTCCACCGCTTTTTCATCGAACACATCAACATAATCGGACAAGAATTCCGGAATCTCCCCCTCCCCCGGGGAGCATTCCGCAAGAGACACAGCAATACAGTGGGAAGCGCACCCAGGTCCCCACTGCACAAGTTCCCAGCTGGACCAATCAAAGACCGGGTTATGTGTTTCCAGCCAGGGCAATCCCAAAATACCATCAGAGGACCAGTTATGCATAAGAAGGAACTCGAAGTTCTCAATATGGACAGACCCCACCTTGACCTCTAGACATGGGGTCATATACCGTACGTCACCTTGAGCAAATGGGGCAGAATCTGCTCCAGTGACGTTAACTGGACGCTGAAGTAGTAGGGGACATACCTCCAAGCCTGAAAAAAAACATGGGGTTAATAAAATTTGCAGAAGCACCAGAGTCTATCTGGGCATACCCATTAATATTTTTATTTCCCAATACCAGAGAAATAGGTAACAGCAATTTATTTTTGAAGGTTACCTGTGCGCCTGAGAGACCTCCTCGATAGTCTCTCAGGCGCTGGAGTTTTCCGCCGGTGGTCCTGGCCTGGACGGACACTGACGAACCCGATGACCTGCCTTCCCACAGTACAGACAGAGATTGTTCTGTAGCCGATGCGTACGTCTGACCTTGGAGTGGAATCCACCTGCATTGGCGTGGGTGTAACAGGAGGGGATGGTTTAGGGTAGGTGACTGGAGGCAATGAGGTTCTTGGGAGGTCAGGAGTACCCCTTTCTCGCTGCCTGTCCCTCAAACGTCGGTCAACTCTGATGGCCAACGTCATACTCTCCTCGAGTAAATCAGGGGTGGGGTAAGCCACCAGCATGTCCTTAAGTCGGTCACTCAACCCCGCACGAAACTGGAATCTGAGGGCTGAGTCATTCCAAGTGGAGAGACCGCTCCACTGTCTAAACTCAGAACAGTACTCCTCTACAGGTCGTCTGCCCTGCCTTAACCCGGTCAACAGACGCTCAGCATTGGCAGCACTGTCCGGGTCGTCATATAATAACCCCAAAGCCACAAAAAAATGGTCTACGGTAAGCAGCTCAGGTGCTGCAGGTGGTAAGGAAAAAGCCCATTCTTGTGGTGGCCCTTGGAGTAGGGACATGACTATGCCAACCTTCTGGGCCTCATCTCCAGAGGAGCGGGGGCGTAACCTAAAAAACAGCTTACATCCCTCCCGAAAGGCCCAGAACTTTCTCCTGTCCCCTGAGAATTTATCGGGGAGCTGGACGAGTGGTTCAGGAGGTACTGGAGAGGTCACCGTAAGTTGTTGTGGGGCCGTCTCCTGCTCCTGGACCCTTACAGCTAGCTCCTGCACCATAGTATTGAGCTGCTGCATTTGGTCCACAATATTAGACATGGCGGTCCGGTTCTCCATGAGGCAAAACAACAGTTTAGGCTGGTTAATCTGTCAGGACTGGCAGGTGTAGACAAGACAAGAGACAGTGGGCCCTAGATCTGAACCCACCCACTGTCACCTGCCTACTTGCCTCAGTCAACCCTAGGCGGTCGCGGACAACCACGAAGACGTTCCCTACGCTGCGTAAGTGAACACACTGAACAGTACAGACAGACGAACACAATAAAGAGTAATAGAACAAGCCAGGTCAAACCACCCGGGCAACGAAGTACAAAATCAGCAACACAACGGGATAGTCAAAAGTCAGACGGAGGTCAGAACACGGGTACGTCAGGCAGAAAAGGAATAGGACGGGGTTCGCAGGAGTAGGACAAGGGGAGCTGGGACCAGGAGTGAACCTAATTAACCAGCACTGGAACTCTGCCTTAACTTTGCTTTATACTGAGCAAGGGCCCGGTCCGGATCCTCATTGATTCTCCAGGCTGCAGACAGGCAGAGAAACCAGTCAATCACAGAGACCAGACAGGTGTAAAATCAAGCCCAGAAGCTTCTCAGCTTAACTCCTGCATGTCCGGAAGCTGAGAAGCAATCGGGTGTGGCACACAAAAGCAAAACACCAGGCCCAGTTCAGACCAGGCTACTGCAGATTCCTGACACTCTTAAACCAAAACGCTCTTAAACCAAGTTACTCTTAAACCACCATACCACTGTATGTTTACTTTTTTACATTTTTTTAAATCTATTTATAAAATGGGAAATGCGATTTAAACTTATTAGGGGAAGGGATTTTTTATTGATAAATTATTAGCATTTTTTTTAGTAACTAGAAGTCCCCCTGGGGGATTTCTGTATACACAGTACTTATCTCTCATAGAGATCAATGCTGTATATATATAAAGCTGGGCTGCTGAAGCCCAGAGCAATGTACTGCCGAGCCATGATCAGGGTCAGTAGCCGGGATGAACGGCAGAAGAACGGATCTTCCCTCTGCGATAACATTGCGGGTTGGAGATCGGACCTACTAGATACCAGACTTTTAGAGCATTTAAATGCAGCTGTCAGGTTTGACAGCTGCATTTAAATGCTTAATTATCAAACACAGCCAGCAGACTGCGTCGGCTAATAGAGGCGCTTCAGCAGCCGGGAGCAGCACTGTTGAGAAAGATGTCCCAGCGAGACCCTTCTCTGAACCCCCCTTGTGCCACCATGATGTATGAGGTAAGCCATGGAGCTGTTAGCCTGGCAAGATAGGCAGACAAGACAAGAACAGTGAGCCCTAAGCTGAGCCCGCCCACTGTCCTTGCCTACTTGCCACAAGACAGCCCTAGGCGACTGCGGGCAACCACGTTGCCGGTGCCTGCACTGAAGTAGGTGGATAACACGTAACAGGACAGACAAAAAGACACAATGTAATCAGGTCTACAGTCCGGGTCGGCAACAGCTAGCAGCAAGCAGCAAAATACAAAGCGACAGGCAAGAGGAAGGTCCAGATACAGGCACAAGGTTCAGGGCAGGCAGCAAACAAGGATAGTCAAAACAGAGAAAGCTGAGGGTCAAACACAGAACAAGAATCAATACAAAGCTAAGCAAGAGTTGTAGAACTACAATAACCAGCAAGGATTGCTGGAGCTGAATACTATTTATGGAGGATCAGGAACTTATGCTACGTTTACACGAAGTGATAATTCGCCCAATTGATAGTTTAACGATTTTGAAGCAACGATTTGGTTTTTATAACGATTAGCGTTTAGACGAATAGATTTTAAGATCCTTAAGCCCATCTTTTACATAGGATGAATCTTTGAAAGACTGTTTACACGAAGCGATCTGCGAATTTTTAGCGAACGACGAGCGATGATTTAAGAACATGTTGAAAGATCAAAATGAACGATTTTTCACTCGTCGCTTGATCGTTTGCTGTGTTTACACAGAACGATTATCGCTCAAATGCGATCGTTATTGCGAAAATTCAAATGATAATCGTTCCGTGTAAAACCCAGCATAAGGTTGTGTTTACACAGAGAGATTTATCTGACAGATTTTGGTAGCCAAAGCCAGGAATGGATTTGAAAAGAGGATAGATCCCAGTCTTTCCTTTATGACCTGATCCCTGTTTATAGTCTGTTCCTGGCTTTGGCTGCAAAAATCTGTCAGATAAATCTGTCTGTGTAAACACACCATTAGTCAAGCAGTTGACTGGACTGTCTCCTGATCCTCAACACAGATCACCTGCACAGCAGCAGGGTTAACACAGAAGCTGCCAGGCATTAGCAAGCAAGACGGGTGGGGCTGAACAACTGACAGGGTTCTGCAAACTGCACAGAAACATCAAACTCAGCGCCTCAGCCGCACAGCCCGAACCGAGGAGTGCCAAGGCACAGTCCTGACAGGAGCAACTCCAAAAGAGTAACTCCAGCAAAAAGTTATTTTTCTTCTCAAATCAACTGCCATCTGAAAGTTATAAATATTTGTAAATTACTTCTATTTCAAAGTCTTCCAGTATTTCAGCTGCTGTATGTCCTGCAGGAAGTGCTGTATTCTTTCTAAGGTGAGATACTGTGCTCTCCGCTGCCTCATCTGTCCAAGTAACTCACTCACAGTAGGACAAAGGGGAAGTGGACTGTTTGTTTTTCCCCACTAGGTGTCACTACTGTATTTCTTGTATGCCTTGTCTTAGGCACAGCTAAAGGAAGCATTACAGGTGCTTTCCATCCCTTCTTTCTCCTGTCTTAGCCTCTCCTCTGTCTACACCACACAGCCCCACCAATCACCAGTAAGTTTAGTTTGCCCCTATAAAAGGAGGCTAGGTTCTGGTAGGAGGAGTTCTTTAGTTAGTTGAGTCAGAGGAAGCAACACAGAGAGAGGAGTTTCTGCTGCAGTGAAGCCAGGGCTTGGCTCAGGCCAGAACCCTTGTCAGGGACCTAGAAACAGATTTCTCCTATGCTGTTAACCACCGCTAGCATGCAGTGCTAGACCTCCTCAGGAGGAGGAGCATAACTTTGTCCATGACTGGGATACCTTTAACACTACACAGGGCAGTATACCTGAGGCTAGGTACTGACCCCAGTAGGACAATGCTGCAGTTCAAGCCTACCTATCCTACTGTTATGCGCAGCTATTCTTTGAAACCCTGGGAAGTCTGCTCAACCCAGTGCAGGGACCTGGGACCTTGTACTACCTTAGCAGGACGGGTCACCCGACACTATAGGACATAAGGTGGTCAGATCGAAAAAAGTATCTTCTCTTCTCTATTACGTTTGGACAGGGCCCTTAAGAAGACAATCCGTTACTTTACTTTACTTTTACTTCCAACGTCTACTACTATCACTTCCTCTTGCCTGCTTTTGCCGTTACCAAAGCATTGTTACTGTATTGCACTGAAGATTTTATATAAATGGACGTTTTCCTGTTTAAGCTATTGGATTCCGGGTCTATTCATCCTGCACACGCACATACACACCAGGTTACGCTTGGGTTACCAAACTTCGAGGGCATTGCCTGTTTGTCCGGGAGTGGGAACCAATGCCACTCCAAGCTAAAGTGACAAGTGCCTAAGTGACCCTACAACCACAGCGCTGCCACAACCCGGCATACAGCACCCATAGAAAACCTCTCCTATTCTGGACAGTTCCTGTCATGGACAGAGGTGGCAGCAGAGAGCACTGTGTCAGACTAGAGAGTACACGCCACTTCATGCAGGACATACAGCAGCTGATAAGTACTGGAAGACTGTAGATTTTTTTTAAGTAGAAGTGAAATACAAATCTTTATAACTTTCTGACATCAGTTGAATTGAAAAAAAAATTAGCTGGAGTACTACTTTATTTCGACAAAATTCACTACAAATCTGAACCAATGTTAAGATTGTTGCATATTTGCTTTTCAGTGTTTTTTTCACACTTTTTCTTCTATTTTCTCATTTTAGTGTAAAATGTTATTGGTGTTTTATCCCCTGTGTTTTTTTTCCCAGTACATGTGATTCTTTATCATATAATTTCAGGTTTTCTCTTGAAGAAATGGGTAAAAAACACTAATTTCTATACAGACATGACAATATTCCCCCCTATAGAAGTCAAAACACAATTTCACAACAACAAAAAAACAGAAAATGTCCTATGGGTATTGCGTTTTGCTTTTCCCCATTAACACTGCTTTTCCGCATCAGGTAACATCTGGTCGCAGTGTTTTTGACCCCCAAGAATGCAGTATTTCTGAAAAATGCCTAATCCAGCCTTATAGTACATGAGAGCATACCCCTCTCCCAAAGTTATTCACAGGATAAGGGATAACAAGACCTAATGAGGGGGACATGTGCCCCACATTCTTGTGACCACTGGGACCCCCACCAATCAGCTTGATATCCCCTATCCTGTGGATTTTAGGGGAGGGGGGCAGCTACCTAGACCACACCTGGATGTATGTGTGAGGGGGTGCATTATTTTTGCCTTGCCCATGATGCTGTCCACATACCCAAGCGCCACTGAGTTGTGTATATATGATGTATATTTATGGTGGTGTCCATGTTGCTATAATACGCTATGACTGGTGTGACCTTGTAAGTTGAAAAAAACTTTTGACAAACCTTGCAGATGTAGGTATAAACCTTACAATGCATGTTTTTTCTTCAAGATTTGAGTGTACTGTTATCCCAGGGATACACACATACATGCAGGAATTCTACTATCCACTGCTCCATCCTACTTGGCTCATTGTGCAGGTGATAGATCTGTGTAGCGGGCAGATGTCCAGCTTTATGACTCTGCAATATGTGATGGATCCCTAACTACAAAGCATAATAAGATAAACCAAAGAACGCAAAATAAAGACACAACACATAGTACTCAGGTGTCAAAGGGTCCCAATTTTATTTAAAATTACATGACACTGAAAATGGCAGACCCCCGACTCACAAAGAGTCACCTTCCAGCACTCAGGCGAGGAAAAAACCCCTGTGGGGAAAACCTCAGGGGAGCCATGGCTGGAGAGTTGTCCCTCCCCTGGGCTTAGAGGATAATACCATACTATAAATATAATACACTGGATGTGAGAGAAATCTGGATGCAATATCCGTCACCTTATTGATGGCTGGTGGATGCATCTCTTCTCCCTCACAGATCCAGGTCCACTTGTCAAGGTGGAGACTCAATGAAGAAGTAGTCTAAAGCAGACCACCCCTTTTCCCCTGCTAGAACCTCCAAATTACATCAAGAGTAGGGGGCAGTAAAGTCAAGCTCAAGGTCCTCTGGCACATCCAAGATGGCACTGATCAGGGTGCGGTCCATTGCTTTATGGAACCTTCTTTATGACATAAGCCCTTGTCATCACAGTACATGGTTGCCATGGTTACTGCAGGTAAACACATCTGAAGCATTTACCCATTAATGACTGGCAATGCGATTTACTGCAGAGGTAAATACATACTCGTGACCAAGCAAACAACTTATGGTTAGGCCACACTAAGAACACTAAATAATATGGTTTGATGTGGCCCATAGCAACCAATCACAGCTCAGCTTTTATTTCTCAAATTACTCTGGTAAAACAAAAGCTGACCTGTGATTGGTTGTCATGCGCAACTTAGTCTAGCTTGCCCATAGCAACCAATCAAAGCTCAGCTTTAATTTTATAAGAGCTTGTTAAGATATGAAAAGTGAGCTGTGATTGGTTGCTATGGGCAAATCAGACCAGGTTTTGTCTCTGTCTGATAAAGCTGCTCCATTGCTGTAAAGCTGCTGCTGCTGATGATGATGACTAAAAACATATGACATCAGGCTGCTTTCACACTGCCTCTTTTTTTAAGCAAAAACACTTTTTTTTTGTTTTTTAAAAAAGCCTGCGGCCAGATGTTAGGTGGAAATTATTGAGAGTTTATGATCTGTCTTGCACACTATTGTTTTTTCTTTCCTTTGGCGTATTTCTGTCCTCCAGTTTTTGCAAAACGCAGCATGCTGAGGGTTTGGCATCCTTTCTGCAAACTAAGGCGTCTTTCTCCCCTAGACTTCAATGGAAGTCTTAAGCTTCACTAAAAAAATGCCATGGCCTATGCAAATGGTGCTTTTCAGGGAGGAATAAGCCACTGTCTGGTTCCCATGGGGTTAACTTAACCCCCTGTGGGCCAGAGTGTGGGCCAGGGGGTGACAGTCTTGTCCACAGGGGACTAAATAAACCCCCTCTGGACCAGACTGTGCTCTGTACTGGGGGTGTGGGACAGCAGGGGAGGGTTAACTTACCCTCCAATCTTCTTTCACTCAGCGGTTGAGCAGGGACACTGCTTCAGCCGCTAATTGGTTGAAATGATGCTGGAGCATCGTCATCTAAGCTAATCAATGGCTGTAGCAGTGTCCTGGCTGCAGACGCTAATTCACAGGCTCCATCTTTGAAGAGGCAGAGCCTGGCACACTTGTAGCTCAGTGTGCCGTCTCTGCTTAAGAATGAAGACGTCCATGTGAGAATAGGGGCCCCCCTTCTCCCCCCAGCACTGCACCCATTCCAGCAAGGAAGGAGGGCTATTGACCCGCTTCCTTGCTGGGATTCGAACATTGTGACATCAGTTTGGTCCCCATGGGGTTAAGTGAGAATGGCATGCATCCTGACTTAATCCCCTGGAGGCCACAGTGTTCAGTCTGGCACACAAAGGGTTAAGTGTGGATGCCAGGATGCCAAGTGTGGGGGGGCACAATTTTAGCCCTCTAATGTGCCACCATGTCTTAATGAACTGTCACTGCCTCCACCTCATGTACTGTACCACTGCCACTCCCTCTTTTACTGTACCACTGCCTTCACCTCATGTACTGTACCACTGTCCCCTATACTTAAAGGAGAAGTCTGGCTAAAATTTTTATTAAAGTATTGTATTGCCCCCCCAAAAGTTATACAAATCACCAATATACACATATTACAGGAAATGCTTATTAAGTGCTTTTTCCCTGCACTTACTACTGCATCAAGGCTTCACTTCCTGGATAAAATGGTGATGTCACTTCCAGGATAAAATGATGATGTTACGACTGTGGCTTCTGGAGAGGATGATGGCAGGGATACGCTGAGGAACACAGGGCACTGGAGGGACACTGAGCATCCCTCTGCCATCATCCTCTCCAGCAGTCACAGCCCGCACAGCTCTGGGAGTCGGGTCGTGACATCACCATGTTATCCAGGAAGTGAAGCCTTGATGCAGTAGAAAGTGCAGGGAAAAAAGCACTTTATAAGTGTGTATTGGTGATTTGTATAACTTTTGGGAGGCAATACTATACTTTAATAAAGATTTTCGCTGAACTTCTCCTTTAATGGACTGTTCTGTGTCATTCTCTAATCATTGTTTACCAATCTTTGACTCTCCAGCTGAAAAACTACAACTCCCATCACAAACTCCCAGTAGGACATAATGGGGTTGTAGTGCCGCAACCTGGAGAGACAGAAGGCTGCAAAACTACAACTCCCATCATGAGCTGCCAGTAGGACATGATTGAGGTAGTAATGCTGCAATCTGGAGAGACAGAGACTGCATAACTACAACTCCCATCATGAACTGTCAGCAGGGCATGATGGAGGCTGTAGATCTAGGGATAACCTGTCCATGTTCCTGCTCTTCTCTGGGGCTCACATCTACATATATATATATATATATATATATACATATATACATACACCATATACATACATCGTATACACATATACTGTGCATGCATACATACACCATATACATACTGTGCATGTATACACATACATCATAGACACACATACTGTAATGCATACACATATACATACATCATATACACACATAGGGGGACATTTATTAAAGGGGTATTCCCCCCAAGAGCTAAAAAAATAAAATGCTCCCAAACCTAGCTGGTCTTACTCACCAAGCCCCCCTGAGTATTTTGAGCCATCTCCCGTCTTTCTAGCTGCTTCCATTCCATAGTTACAAGTTTTTTAAAAAGCCGATCTTTATCCAACATGGCGCCGGCCAGAAAACTACATTTCCCATCATGCAATGCTTATGTCTAACTGATACATGATGTAGCAGAGCTAATATGCAGTAGATATATCAGAGTTGAATGAGCGGCATAGCAGAGTTGAATGAGCGGCATAGCAGAGTTGAATGAGCGGTATAGCAGAGTTGAGTAGCAGAGTTGAGCAAGCGGCATAGTAGAGCTGAATGAGCAGCATAGTAGAGCTGAATGAGCGACATAGCAGAGTTGAGTGAGCGACATAGAGTTGAGTGAGCGGCATAGCAGAGTTGAATGAGCGATATAGCAGAGTTGAATAAGCGGCATAGCAGAGTTGAATAAGCGGCATAGCAGAGTTGAGTGTGCGACCTAGCAGAGTTGAATGAGCGATATAGCAGAGTTGAGTGAGCGACATAGAGTTGAGTTAGCGGCATAGCAGAGTTGAATGAGCGATATAGCAGAGTTAAATGAGCGATATAGCAGAGTTGAATGAGCGATATAGCAGAGTTGAGTGAACGACATAGCAGAGTTGACTGAGCAGCATAGTAGAGCTGAATGAACAGCATAGTAGAGCTGAATGAGTGATATGCTCATCAGGTCAGTTGGGGGGGCGTATGGATGTCGGGTGCCGCGGGCGATGACCACTGGTCAGTTCAGATTTGGAGGGGGGGGCGTATGGATGTCGGGTGCCGCGGGCGATGACCGCTGGTCAGTTCAGATTTGGAGGGGGGGGGTGTCGGGTGCCACGGGGGTGTTGGGTGCTGCGGGCGGACGCTCATCAATTCAGGTGCGCGGGGTCGGGGTGTCGGTTGCCGCGGGCAGCCGCTCATCAGTTCAGGTGGGGGGGGGGGGGGTCGGGTCCCGCAGGCGGCCGCTCATCAGTTCAGGTGCGGGGGGGGGGGGTGTCGGGTGCCGCGGGCGGCCACCGCTCATCAGTTCAGGTGTCGGGGGGGGGGGCGGGTCCCGCAGGCGGCCGCTCATCAGTTCAGGTGCGGGGGGGTTGGGGTGCCGCTCATCAGTTCAGGTGCGGGGGTGGGGGGGTGGATGTCCGGTGCCGCGGGCAGCCACCGCTCATCAGTTCAGGTGCGGGGGGGGGGGGGGGGTGTCGGGTGCCGCGTGCGGCCACCGCTCATCAGTTCAGAGCTGGGGGGGTGCTTTCAGAGAGGGAGACAGTGATCAGCAGCAGATGTCACTGTGTCACTGTCCTCCCTCTTTTCAATGTGCTGGGTTAGAACCGATAACCCAGCCCATTTAAGAGACTGAGGACACGTGATGCTGTCTCGGAGGGTCGGGGCCAGGAGCAGGGAGCGTGTCGGAGTGGACTGAGAGCTGATGATTCTATGCAATCGGTGGGGGTGGGGGCACCTAGATAACAGCAAAACTGTGCAGAATCCATAATAACTGTATATTGGAAAGATGGAAAGCTACGGGTGGGCAACGTATTAATGCAAAAATAATTTTGGGGGGAATACCCCTTTAACCTCTTAAGGACCCATGACGTACGCGTACGTCATGGATCACTGTCACTTAAGGACCCATGACGTACGTGTACGCCGGTCCTTTAAGCGGCCGGTTCGCGATCGCAGGAAGATGCCTGCTGTTTCCTACAGCAGACATCTTCCTGTGACACGCAGGGGGCATCATCACGCCCCCCCGTGACGGCGATCGCTGTGATTGGCCGTTCAATTCTGAATGGCCATTCACAGCAATATTCCGGTATACGGGGCAGGTATACCGGAATTGAGCGGTGATTGGTGCTGTCCGAGACAGCACCAATCACCGCAGTCCCTGGGCATCATGTGCCTAGGTATCATGTGCCCCGATCGCCCGTGATTGGCCGGTAACCGGCCGGACAATCACGGGCGAATCTTCTTCTCTGCTCGCCGAGAATCGGCGAGCAGAGAAGAATCGTGTGCTTTACCTGCCGCTGCCAGCGTGTTCCCACGCTGCCCCTGCGTCCTCCGGTATGCCGCCTCCTTCCCCCCGTGTGTCTCCATGCTGCCCCGCCTCCTCCATGATGCTGCTGTCCCGTTATGCCGGCCTCCTCCCATGTGTGTCCCCCTGCTGCCCTGCCTCCCCGCTGCCTTATTGTCGCCGCTGCTGCCTCCTTCCCCGTGTGCCCCCTCCTCCTCCATTACTGCCGCCTACTCCCCCATATGCTCCCCTGCTGCATCTTCGCCCCCATGCTGCTGCCCCCCCCGTGCTGCTGCCGCCTCCACCCTCCCTCTCCTGCCACCCTCTCCCCTCTCGTGTCACCCCCTCTCCTGCCACCCTCTCCCCTCTCGTGTCACCCCCTCTCCTGCCACCCTCTCCCCTCTCGTGTCACCCCCTCTCCTGCCACCCTCTCCCCTCTTGTGTCACCCCCTCTCCTGCCACCCTCCGTCTTGCCACCCTCTCCCCTGCTACCCTCTCCTCTTACCCTCTCCTGCCACCCTATCCTTTTTTCTTTTTTAGTAAAAAATCCTCCCCCCCCCCCCCCCCCCGTGTGCCCCCCAAGTGAAAAAAAAAAAGAAAAAGAGGTCAAAAACAGTACATAAAACACACACTAACACTTACACGTGTAAAAGCATAACACTTACACTACACACCCCTCTAAGGCTGCCTTCACACACACCGGATCCGCAGCGGATTTGCAGCGAAATCTGCTGCAGATCTAGTTTCAGTGCATCCCTATGAGAATACATACAGCGGGAATGACATCCCGCTGTATGTATTTAAGTTAACCCCCCCCGCCCCCCCGCTGGCCTGAGCATACATCACTTGCTCCCCACTCCGGCTTGCTTTGGGGGTTCTCAGCAGGACGTCTCGCTCACCCAATCAGTTGGCTGCGGTGGGATAGCAAACTGATTGGCTGCGCGCAATGAGCAGACACTGGGAGCCCCGAAGCAAGCCGGAGCGGGGAGGAGGTAGTATGCTCCGGCCAGCGGGCTTTAACTTACATACACGCAGCGGGATTTTAATCATAGGGATGCACTGACGCTGGATCCGCAGTGTGCGGATCCGGTGTGTGTGAAGGCATCCTAAAGGGAAAAAAAAACCCAAAAATATGGCCACAGGTTGTTCTCAGCTGAAGAGGCATTCGCGTGGATTGCCTCCGATACTGAGACAACCAATGAGGGAGAAGAGGAAGATCCCTCGTTCCTTCTTCCTCATCGTCATCATCATTTAGTGATGATAAGCCCCCAAGGCGCTGCCCCAGGAAGCCCCACAAGCCCCCTCAAGTGACCCCACCCCGTACGAACCACAGATTCCTGAGTTCGTTGGGGTCACTTGTGGGGGGTTTCCTCTGTTTTGGCAGCACGGGGGCTCTGAGAGCCCTTCATCCTCCATTCTGGTCAAATCCAGCTTCCAAAATCCAAATTGCGCTCCTTCTCTTTGGAGGCTTCCCATGCGCTGGCTTTGCACTTTGTGTCCACATGTGGGGTACTCCTGTAATCGGGGGGAATTGCTCTACATGACTTGGGGTTCATTTTTTCTTTTAACCCCTTGTGAATATGAAAAATTCAAAGTTACACCAACGTTTTAGTGTAAAAAATTTAAGTTTTCATTTTCACAGCACATTGTGCCTGTCACCAGTGGGGTCCATATGCCCACTATACTCTTGTTACATTCTTTTAAGGGTGTAATTTCCATAATGGGGTCACTTGTGGGGGGTTTCCTCTGTTTTGGCAGCACGGGGGCTCTGAGAGCCCTTCGTCCTTCATTCTGGCCAAATCCAGTTTCCAAAATCCAAATTGCGCTCCTTCCCTTTGGAGGGTTGCCGTGCGCCAACTTTGCACTTTATGTCCACATGTGGGGTAGTCCTGTTATCGGGGGAAATTGCTCTACATGATTAGTGGTTTATTTTTTCTTTTAACCCCTTGTGAACATGAAAAATTCAAGGTTACACCAACATTTTAGTCTAAAAAATAAAATTTTTCATTTTCATGGCACATTGTTCCACATTTGTGCCTGTCACCAGTGGGGTCCATGTGCTCACTATACACCTTGTTACATTCCTTGAGGGGTGTAGTTTCCATAATGGGGTCACTTGTGTGGGGTTTCCAATGTTTTGGCAGCACGGGGGCTCTGCGAACCCGACATAGCCTTCGTCCTCCATTCTGGACAAATCCAGCTTCCAAAATCCAAATTGCGCTCCTTCCCTTTGGAGGCTTTCCGTGCGCCGGCTTTGCACTTAGTGTCGACATGTGGGGAACTTCTGTTATCGGGGGAAATTGCTCTACATGATTAGTGGTTTATTTTTATTTTTTAACCCCTTGTGAACATAAAAAATTCAAAGTTACACCACATTTTAGTGTAAAAAATTTAATTTTTAATTTTCACGGCACATTGTTCCACATTTGTGTCTGTCACCAGTGGGGTCCATGTGCTCACTATACACCTTGTTACATTCCTTGAGGGGTGTAGTTTCCATAATGGGGTCACTTGTGGGGGGTTTCCACTGCTTTGGCAGCATGGGGGCTCTGCGAACCCGACATGGCCTCTGTCCTCCTTTCTGGCCAAGTTCAGCTTCCAAAAGCCTTTCAAAAGCTCCTTCCTTTTGGAGGCGTGTCCTGCGCCCGCATGATACATTATGTCCCCATGTGGGGTATTTTTGTACTCGGGGGAAATTTCTCTACAAGTTTGATGTTTTTTTTTCCTTTTAACCCCTTGTCAACCTGAAAAATGTAAGGCTAGACCAAGTTTTAGTGTAAAAAAATAATTTTTTTCAATTTCACGGCACATTGTGTCTGTCACCAGTGGGGTCCATGTGCTCACTATACCCCTTGTTACATTCCTTAAGGGGCCTAGTTTCCTAAATGGTATCCCTTTAGGGGTGTTTGTTAGGTTTTGGCACCCCAGAACCTCTGCCAACCAGTAGTGGTACTTTGAAAATTGGCCAATTGTAAGGAGGCTTCAAAATTCACTAGGCGCTCCTTTACATCTGAGGCTTGTGGTTGCTTCAAATAGCGCAAAAGGGCTATATATCATATATTTCTATAAACTGAAGAAACGGGGCAATAAAAATTGGGGTGCATTTCTCCGGGAATAGGTTTTCTATTATGAGAGATATTGGATCACAATATAATTTCTACAAAGAAAATTGAAATTTTCAATTTTCTCACACTCTTAGCTTTTATTTCTGTGACTCACCTAAAGGGTTAAAAAACTTTCTGGAATTGATTTTGAACAGTTTGGGGGGTGCAGTTTCTGAAATGGGGTGCTTTGTGGGGCTCCATAATATACAGCCCCCTCAAATACACTTCCAACGTGAACTGGTCCCTTGAAAAATCAGATTTTGAAATTCTTGTGAAAATTTGAAAAAATGCTGCTAAACTTTGAAGCTTTCTATTGTCTTAAACAATTGAATGAAAGTTTAATAAATGCTGCCAACATAAAGTAGACATGTTGCTAATGCTATTTCATATATAATTTATGTGGCATAACCATTTTCCTTACAAGCACAAAATTTCAAAGTTAGAAAAATGCAATTTTTCTCAATTTTTCACGTTATTTTATGGTTTTTCATAAAGATAGGCTGCAAGTATCAACTCAATTTTTCCAGAAATATAAAGTATAACATGTCACGAGAAAACAATCTCAGAATTAGCCAGATAGATAAAAGCATCCCGAAGTTATTAATGGATAAAGTGACACAGGTCATATTCCTGAAATTTGCTCCGGTCCTTAAGGCCATTTTGGGCTCCGTCCTTAAGGGGTTAAGTCCAGGGTTTTTCGCGCCGGACTTAAAAATGTCCCCGCAGCTCTGGCACTACGGACATTTATGTAGAGGCAAACTGCCTCTACATAAATCCTGTGCGGGCTGGTGCGCAAGGCAGAAATCCTATGCCAGCTGAGAGATGGAGTAGGTTTCTGACTATATTTCTGCCCAAAAAATGCTGAATAGCACGGCCATTCGCAAAATGGCCATTTGTGAATAAAATTGTTCGCAAATGGGCACTTTCCGAGGAAAAATACGCTTTTGCCGCTTGATACATGTCCCCCATACTGTATATGCATGCACACACACATACCATATACACAAGAAACATACAATACTTCCTTTTTAAATGCTCAAATCTTCATTATTAGTAAATTCCTGCAGCACATACGAATGTACATTAATAATAACATCCATGTATATCCACCAGTGCATACGACACATCTTCAGAGAACATCTATTCCTCCAAGTTCGGTCTTTGACATCTCAGGCATTGTTCACAGAGGCGAGATGAAAGGTTCCATGATACATGTGCAATGTTTCAAGAGCAAACGCTTTCTTTGTCAAGGCTTGAAACGTTGCACATGTATCAAGGAACCTTTTATCTCGCCTCTGTGAACAACGCCTGAGATGTCAAAAACCGAACTTGGAGGAATAGATGTTCTCTGAAGCCACGTTGTATGCACTGGGGGATATACATGGATGTAATTACTAATGTACATTTGTATGTGCTGCAGGAATTTACTAACAATTAAGATTTGAGCATTAGAAAAGAAGTATTGTATGTGTTTCTTTATGGGCTGGTATGTGATTGTGACAGCTGTTGGGTGGCTGTAGTGAAACACACCCAACACCCAGGTGCAACACAGGATCATGTTTACACTGTTATACTGTTGGATCCTGTTCACACTGTTGCACATATATCACCTACACACATATTCTACATACATACACATATACATACATAATGTACACACATACTGTACATGCATCATACACACACATACTGCACATTAATCATACACACATACTGTACATGCATCATATACACATACTGTACATGCATACACATATACATATATTATATACATACATACTGTACATGCGTCATAAAAACACATACTGTACATGCATACACATATACATACTGTACATGCATCATATACACATACTGTACATGCATACACATACAGTGGCGTAACTACCCAGGTCGCATCGGTTGCCGCTGCGACCCGGCCTGCCACGAGAGGGCCCCCCGCCATCAATCACTGTTGTGACCGCAAGCATTGTTTGCTTGCGGCAGCGCGCGCATCAGAGAGCTCCCCATGTGCCTGTGGCTGTGACTTCCGGCGCACGGGGAGCTCTCTGATGCGCGCACTGCCGGGTATAGGACGGGACTCCCCCCGCAGCTGCGCATCAGACAGGGACAGAACGAGAGGCTCGACGGGGGAACGGACGGCAGGTGAGTACTGTTGTGTTGTTGTTTTTTTGTTGTGTGTTATCTGCAAGGGGGGGGGGCAGCAATAAGGGGGACCATCTATAAAGGGGGGGAGAGGGAAGAGGGGGCCAGCAATGAGGGGGACCATCTATAAAGGGGGGGAGAGGGAAGAGGGGGCCAGCAATGAGGGGGACCATCTATAAAGGGGGGGGAGAGGGAAGAGGGGGCCAGCAATGAGGGGGACCATCTATAAGAGGGGGAGAGGGAAGAGGGGGCCAGCAAGGAGGGGGACCATCTATAAGGGGGGAGAGGGAAGAGGGGGCCAGCAATGAGGGGGACCATCTATAAAGGGGGGGAGAGGGAAGAGGGGGCCAGCAATGAGGGGGACCATCTATAAGGGGGGGGGGGAGAGGGAAGAGGGGGACCATCTATAAGGGGGGGAGAGGGAAGAGGGGGACCATCTATAAGGGGGGGAGAGGGAAGAGGGGGACCATCTATAAGGGGGGAAGAGGGGGCCAGCTGACATTCTCTGTGCTGCTGTGACCTCCCCTATAGATCAGCACCCTCCTCTCCTGACATCCTCTGTGCTGCTGGGACCGTGCGACTTCCCCTATAAGATCAGCACCCTCCTCTCCTGACATCCTCTGTGCTGCTGTGACCCTGTGACCTCTCCTATAAGATCAGCGCCCTCCTCTCCTGACATCCTCTGTGCTGCTGTGACCTCCCCTATAAGATCAGCCCTCTCCTCTCCTGACAACCTCTGTGTTGCTGTGACCTGGGGGGGAGGGGGGCAACAGCAGGAAACCAGGTGGCAATATGTTTATTGGGGCCAGTGGAGGTGGGGTGGACAATGCTTACTGGGGGTAGCAGCATGGGTGGGGTCAGTAGCGGATTATAATTTGGGCAGATTGACCGGGGGGGCAGGTTGGGTTGACAGCCCGGGGTACATTTAATCCGCCACTGGACACACACACAGACACACACACTCAAATTTACTTATAATGAAGAAACTCCTGGTTGTCAGCAGCCCCTTGCCTCCCTCCTCCATCTTCCTCTTGGTCCCGGCACCGGGTTCTTCCACCCCTCCCCCTCCTCCCATGCACGACAGCAGAGGAGAACAGCAGGGAGGAAACAGGACCCCAGACTGCAGGCTCACTGCAGTTCTGCTTGCATCTTCCTCCAGGTCCCAGTACCGGGTTCTTCCACCCCTCCTCCAATGCACCGAAAGCAGGGAGAACAGATAGGGGAGGAAACAGACTGCAGGCTCAGTGTAGTTCTCCTGAAGCGGCTATCACAGTTGATTCGGGAAAGCTGCAGGAAGTGGCCAGGGAGCCCAGCGGGCCCCCTATAGCTAGGGGCCCGGTCGCCATGGCAAACAGTGCGACCCCTATAGCTACGCCACTGATTGTGACCACACATATTATAACCGTACTGTACATTAAGACTAATACTAACAATAATACAAGAACACAAGAGGGAAATCCTAACCATACATAATACCACCACACTTACCAAATCCAGTATACCAAGACCAATATTACTAATAATACAAGAATGCAAATGTTACCTCCACACTATGACCACTACTATTACCACCATATTGTTAAGATAAATAATGCTAACAGTACAAGTTGGCAAGGGACAAATATTACCACCACATAATGACTAATACCATCACATACTGACTAATCCAATGTATGAGGACCAATGTAGATACTAGCTCTACATGGGCTCTGCAGATTTTAGATGTGATTACAGTGCAGTTACATACAGTGACTCCCAGGGGGCTTCTTCTCTGAGTGAACCCCCTAGTATTGTAGTTAACCCCCATGATGCCCCTAGTATTGTAGTGGTACACTAAGAAATGTATGTACAGGTGTACGGACTCCTTGCTCCTGTACAGTGAGTAGCGTAATTTGGTGAGGGCAGAGGGGGCGGCTGCTCCCGGGCCAACACAGGCAGGGGGTCCACTGAAGTATTCGCCGGTTAATGCTGTCCGCAAAAGCTATTGCTTTTGCAGACAGACTTTACAAATGTCTATTGGCTGTAGGTGGCCCCTGGCCAGCAACCAGTGCTCCTGGGGGGCCCACACGGCTAACGAATGTTGTGTCTGACCATTTAGCTTGTATGCGAGGAAAACATACAGTTGAATGCAGCAGGGTGATTGACAAGGCGAGGAAAGCATTGGCTCTCCACCATGCCAATCACTGTTGTGGCCACAAGAGGCCGTTCCCTCCCTTATGGTGCGTTTACACAGAAAGATTTATCTGACATATTTTGGAAGCCAAAACCAGGAACAGACTATAAACAGGGAACAGGTCATAAAGGAAAGACTGAGATTTCTCCTGTTTCCAAATCCATTCCTGGCTTTGGCTTCCGAAATCTGTCAGATAAATCTTTCTGTGTAAACGCAGCATTAGAGCTGTGGGACATGAGCGCATCAGAAGACTACAGTACTGCAACCGCACAGCAGGTAAGTATGGCTTTCCCCCCCCCCTTCGTTATAGAGGAGGAGACCTATGTGGGTGGGTGGGACTAACTCCTGGGAAGGATGTTATGTATGGGGCTGGGTGTGGCTAACTCCAGGGAAGTATGTTATCTATGGGGGTTGGGGTATGGGATGTGCTGGCTAAATGAAAAGGGGGTACCTAATTTGGAGCTACATGGAGGATACTACCTTTGGGGAGGGGGGGAATTGCCTGCACACAGAGGTCTAAATACAAGATAGATGCACAGATGGGACTCACAGAGAAGCTGAATTTCAATATGAAGGTACTGAGGGGCCTGACTACTATATGGGGGTGCACAGGGAGGGTCTATCCTCTATATGGAGGAACAAGGGGGAATAATCTACTATGTTAGGATACGTTCACACAGAGCAAAAGGGGCGGATTACACGAGGAAATATTTCCACCTGAAGTCAACTGACGCTGAATTCCGAGCAGAATATAAGCAGAATGTAAGCAGAATCCCTGCGTATTCCGCTAGGAAAGTGTTCAGCTCGTAATCAGCTCTTGACAAATTCAGCGCGTAATACGCACTGAATCCGCATGCATTCAGCACTGAAATTCAGCGAGTATTTGACGAGTAAACTAGACTATACCAGAATATATACTAGAATCCTCCTCCCCCCCTTTTTTCCCCATTTCCGCGCTGATTCAGCGCGTAATTTCCGCTTGTATTAAGCGCTGAATACGCGCGTATTCCGCGCTGAAACAGAAAATCAGAGCCCCATTGATTTGTATAGGCTTCCGCTAGCGGAAGAATGAACATGTTCATTCTTCTGGCGGAAAGCAGATTAGTTCAGTGTGGAAATTCCACCGTGTGAACTGCAGAGCCGAATTTCCATTCAACACAATGGAAATTAGCTCCGCACCTATTTTAACCTCTTAAGGACATAGGACGTACCGGTACGTCCTATGTCCTCACTTGCACTTCAAAGCGGGGCCGCCGCGCGGCCCCGCTTTGAAGTGCAAGTGAGGACATAGGACGTGTCGCGATCCCGGGTGCCGCGAGTAGCCCGGGACCGCCGCTATTAGCGGGCACGGTCTGATCGCCGTGCCCGCTAATTAGCTAATCGGAGGCAGCTGTCAAAGTTGACAGCTGCCTCCGATTACCGGAGGCAACGTTTCCCTGGTGTCTAGTGGGGGAGATCGCTCCTCCGGGACCTTGTCCCGGAGGAGCGATCTCCGTTACTGATGCCGGCCGGGGACGCGTCCAAGATGGCGCCGTCCTCGGCTCGGCACTCGTTTACTTCCGGCTTCAGCAGCCGAAAGCAAACGAGTGCCGATCTCATGGATCTCTGCAGCATATCGATGCTGCAGAGATCTCAATGAGAGATCCAAGTGTATATACTAGAAGTCCCCCAGGGGGGCTTCTAGTATATGTGTAAAAAAAAAAAAAAAAGTGTTGTTAATAGTAAAAAGCCCCCTCCCCTAATAAAAGTCTGAATCACCCCCCTTTTCCCAGGTTTTAAATAAAAGTAAACAAATAAATAAATAAATAAACATGTTTGCTATCGCCGCGTGCGTAATCGCCCGAACTATTAATTAATCACATTCCTGATCTCGTACGGTAAACGGCGTCAGCGCAAAAAAATCCCAAAGTGCAAAATTGCGCATTTTTGGTCGCATCAAATCCAGAAAAAATGTAATAAAAAGCGATCAAAAAGACGTATATGGGCAATCAAGGTACCGATAGAAAGATCAAATCATGGCGCAAAAAATTACACCTCGCACAGCCCCATAGACCAAAGGATAAAAGCGCTATAAGCCTGGGAATGGAGCGATTTTAAGGAACGTATATTGGTTAACAACGGTTTGAATTTTTTACAGGCCATCAGATACAAGATAAGTTATACATGTTATATATCGTTTTAATCGTAACGACTTGAGGAACATGCATAACAAGTCAGTTTTACCCCAGGGTGAATGGCGTAAAAACACATTTCCCCCAAATAAAAGAAATGCGTTTTTTTTTTCAATTTCACCACACTTCGAATTTTTTTCTGGTTTCGCAGTGTACTTTATGCAAAAATTCAGCCAGTAATTGCAAAGTACAATTAGTGACGCAAAAAATAAGGGGTCATGTGGGTTTCTAGGTGGAAAAATGCAAGTGCTATGACCTTTTAAACACAAGGAGGAAAAACCGAAAACGTAAAAACGAAAATGGGCCATGTCCTTAAAGGGTTAACGGCTGAAATTTCAGCGCTTATGCAGCGCAGAAATTCCGCTGCTTTTGCTCTGTGTGAACGAGCCCTTAGGGTATAGATGGTGGCCTTTTTACTATATGAGAGCACAGAGGCAGCCTGTGAACTATATGAGGGGTAAAATTGGGTCTAAATACTACATGGAGGCATAAATTGGCTGTTCTAATATACCCTGTACACCATGATTATCAGGGCTGATTTCTCCTACATTTTTAATGTATTATAATGTCATATATTGTTTCTATAAATTAGTAAAGTAATTATTCCATTTAGTTATGTTGCAGTAGTCTGGCTTTTTGTATATAGGTTATTTAGTATAGTTGCCTTGAACTGCATGGGACTATTTATTGTTATTACCCAGCATTTTTACTATACATTTACTCTATTGCTACTGCGGATATAACCTTCGGGTGTTGCCTATTTGGTCATTGACCATCAGCTATGGTGTAGTCCTCACACTGCCCAATATATATTAGACAGATAGATATGAGATAAAGAGATAGAAGAATGGATGGATGGATGGCTAATTAGAAAACAAAAACAGCGCCATAGCTTCCTCTATGTTGTTTGTGGTATTACAACTTGGTTCCATTCTCTTTTAGTGAAACTGAGCTGCACTACCACATCCAAGCTTTGGAGGAGAGTGGCGCTTTTTCTGGAAAAGGGCAAATATGTTTTTGCAATGCTGGATAACCGCTTTAATTTTTACATGGTTATATATGTAAAATGTAGAAAGTCTTTTCCACTGTTCTCAGTCCCTGTTCAATACCCTTTATTAGTCGGAAAGCATTGTCATCTACTGAGGTTCCCTATAGGTAACATAATCGGTTGGGGGCCCACCGAGACTCACTCGCCCCCCTAGGCTGAACCCCTAGCTATGCCCCTGTGTACAGTAGTGAGTGGTGATGCGTACATTGTACACCACTCACTCTACATTGTTAGGGGGCAAAATTTTGCGCCCAGGGCAACCGCCTAAACCACCCACCCCTACGCTACACCACTGGGTAACAGTACTATATAAGAGGTCTGCAGTCTGTATAAGTGATTACAGTGCAGTTACATCAATTTACTCACATACCACAGTCTCTCTAATTAGTTCACTTTCCCTTTTTTTCTCTATCCATCCAAAACGGACATATCTTTTTTCAACTGCAACTCATCTCAGCAGTTTGTTGTCCCTCTTAATCTTATGGTAATATTTTATTTTAATAATGTCCTCACTACTAGTGGCCTGTCAGTTATCCCATTCACATAAAATACCCCAATAGTAAACCCACTCATGCCCACCATGTGCCCCAATGTAATAATGTGCTTCTTTGGCCTCATAGTAATAATGTACTCCTGTGACCCCAAATAATAATAATATGATCATATGCCTATTAGATCACATGATCTATATGTGGCATGGTACTTTAAGACAAGGCATTCCATGCTATCCCCACAGTGTACATGTATGTGATATTGTGTTATATGGTTAAATGTCTTCTTTAACACCATAATTGTTTAATATCTTTCCCACTTGACTACTTTCCGTACCTCAGTTTAAGGGCCCTTTTACACAGAAAGATTATCTGACAGATTATCTGCCAAAGATTTGAAGCCAAAACCAGGAACAGACTATAAACAGAGATCAGGTCATAAAGGAAAGCCTGAGATTTCTCCTCTTTTCAATTCCATTCCTGGCTTTGGCTTCAAATCTTTGGCAGATAATCTGTCAGATAATCTTTCTGTGTAAAAGGGCCCTAAGGTTGTAATCAGGTGATTAGGATCAGATTCAATCTGAAAACCACAGACTATGTGCCAGGAATGGCATCAGATCCCATCAGGTGTAACCAGGAAGTCCTTTCCCTTTCCTGGTTAAACAAACAAAAACACTATGGGAAAAGCTTTCCTGATTACACACAATGGGATCTGGCAATAAATATTACAGCTGTTTAGTGGCAGCCTAAAACTGTGTTTACATAGAGCAGTTTTCCTACTACATTAAGGCCCCTTTCACAGATCTGTTTATTCTCATTCGAGAACCAGCAAATGCAGACAGAATAATGACCCATTTATTTCTATGGTCCCATACACACAACTGAAGGTGTTACAGGTCTGTGTCGGGGTTGTGCAAGAATGGCATCAGCACCCATCAGGCTTATTAAGGCGAATGCTGGGGCCCACAGCGCCTCTAGTGGCTTAGTCCCCCCCCCAGTGAACATTGTCAGACAGCCTGTTGTGTGAGCATCCTCCAATCAAGATGTACAATGAGAGTTCCCAGACTGATAGAGAGTGTCTCTACCTTGCAGACTCCTTGCAGACTCCCCTCCTCCTATTTTTCTCAGTCCCCACTGCCAGTGCCGCTGTATAATGTTACTTTACAGCAGAATGTTCATATGAGAAGGAGACAGTAGCCTAAGTGCAGGGGAAAGCACATAAGTGTCCAGCATTGCAGTCTGCACAGGAGGAAGGGGGGGGGGGTTACTCATGAGTGGCCATCATTACAATCTACACAGGAGGAAGAAGGGGGGGGAGTAACTCATAAGCTAATTGCTACTCTAATGAAGGAAAGAGCTGCAGGACCTTACTATTACAAAGGTATGGGGGCCCTAGGTAATTGCCCGGTTTGCCCCCCAACCCCATTCCGGTCCTGTATATATATATATATATATATATATATATATATATATATATATATGTAGTCGATATAGGGCTGGGCGGTATGGCCAAAAAATAAAATCTCGATTTTTAAAACAATTGGACGATTGTCAATTTAAATCTCGATTTTTAAATTTTTTTTAAAATAAACAGTAAATTTTTCTCACAGCATCATTTTAATTTATTTTAACAATAACAATGACATTTGAGGCAATAACTGTTTTGCTTCCCAGTTTAACAGTGCTCCCCCTGTGACTGGGGCAGACTGGGGGTGACTGAGGGGGAGCTGGGGGTGACAGAGGGGGACTGGAGCCGGAGTGCACATAGCCCTCCTCCTCTCACCCCGGCACACAGGTTACCCTCCTGGCATCACACAGTGGTCCCCGGTCTCTGGAGGAGGCAGCAGGGACTACAGGATAGGGTGATTACTGGACCTGTACAGCGAGATCCGACTGCCCGCCCGCCCAACACTGTACCACGCCACCCGCCCCGCTGGACCTGCACCGCCCCTCTCCGGACTGAACGCCCGCCCGCCACTGTACCGCGCCGTCCACAATGATTTTTTTTTTTTTTTTAATGAAATCATTTCTAACATTCTGGGCGAATTATTCGAATTAATTTGATTAATCGCCCAGCTCGAAGTTAGAAGCATCTCAGCTTTAAGGCATTAACTAAGAAAAAAACAAACATGGCTTGAAAAAGGGTCATGGTATAATAATTGTTTTATAACTGTAATCGAGGGTACATGTTCAATTAATCGTGATGTTGATTCAGGCCATCTTTTTAACTATATGTGGGAGATTTATCAAACTTTGTGCAACATGTCACATTATAGCTGGTACATGTTACTTTGGGCAACTACACCATTGTTACTTTGCAAAAACATTGATAACTCTTACCTTATGTGTTTAGGCTTGCTATATTGATTTATTGAGTGTGGTGTATGTGTGACTGTGATGAACATGTGTAAAAAGTGATTTGTACAGCATTACAGCATCATGTAGAGTAGACCAGTAGATAGAAAGCATCAATACAACACAATAGCAGCTCCCTGTGGAATGACCTCTTTAGGTCACTGAGCTCAATTATGTTTTTTACATTCATCTCAAGGGGACAGAGTCTCTCTATTGTTGTCTATGTCCATGAGGCTTCCCGTAAAGAATGTCACTAAATGCTGTTAAAAACAGCTCAGGCAATATGGCACCCCCATAACAATGCATAAATAGTGACATAAATAAAAAGTCAGAAAATAGAAAGATTAGAATAAAAGAACAAGTTTCAGTATCTGACTGTAATTAGTAAGGATCCGTTCACACGTGCAGAATCTGGGGCAGATTCAATGGCCCAGATTTGATGCTGTGTTAAGTTAGGGTCCATTTACACAGAAAGATTATCTGACAGATTATCTGTCAAAGATTTGAAGCCAAAGCCAGGAATGGATTTGAAAAGAGGAGAAATTTCAGGCTTTTCTGTATGACCTGATCTCTGTTTATAGTCTGTTTCTGGCTTTGGCTTCAAATCTTTGGCAGATAATCTTTCTGTGTAAATGGACCCTTATTTAGTTACTGCACCATCAAATCTGCTGTGGATCCTGTACGCGTGAACGCACCCTTAAGAAAATATAGGTGACACATTCCTCATGTGATTCCACTTCACCAGGATGTGCTTTCTATTCTGCCCCTCTGTTCATTAGAAGCAAATATGCTGCGTTTACACGGAGTGATAATTCGCCCGATCGTATGATTAACGATTTCGAAGTAACAATTTTTTTATAACGATCAGCATTTAGACGGAACGTTATATCGTACGGAAAATTTGTTTTGCGATCGCTTAAGCCTATCTCGCACATAGGAAAAATTGGTGAACGACTGTTTACACAGAACGATCTGCGAACGACGATTTTAGAACATGTTGTAAGATCAAAATTAACGATTTCTCGCTCGTCGTTCGATCGTTCGCTGCGTTTACACATACGATTATCGTCCAAACTCGATCGTTATTGTGCAAATTCGCACGATAATTGTTCAGTGTAAACGCAGCATTATACTCACTAGTAGCTAAATCTATCAGCATGTTAGGGAATCCCAACCCTCTAATAGATCCTAATAGGGGAGGTACATTGTATCATTTCTATGGTGCTCCATTGAGCCATTGATTGTATGTAATAAGGACGCCCTAAGCTGCTTATAGTTTCCCTTTAATTTTATCAGGGTGCCTTAAGGGGTTCTGTAGGATTTTAAAAAATGTCATATGTTGCAGAGGAGCTGCTCAAAATAAGAAAAAATACACCTCATGCCAGTCCCACACTGCTTCTGAGACAACACATTGAAGGAGGACCTGCCCAATCAGGCAACAACTGACTACAGCAGTATCTTGTATTAGTGGGAAATACTTTTAGACTATGTTCACACTATGTAAAAACAATGGCCGTATTTCATAATAACAGACGTTGTTATGGCATATGACCGATGTTATGACCAGTGGCGGATTAAATGTACCCTGGGCCCCAGGCTGTCAACCCAACCTGGCCCCCCCCCCCCCCTGGTCAATCTGCCCAAATTATAATCCGCTACTGACCCCCCCCCCCCCCCACACACACTGTCCCCAATAAACACTGCCTGCCTCCCCTCCCTGCTGGCCCCAATAAACATAATGTTTGGTCCCTTACTGCTACCCCCAGTAAGCATTGTCCACCCCACCTCCACTGCCCCCAATAAACATATTGCCACCTGGTTTCCTGCTGTTGCCCCCCCTTTCCCCCCCCCCCAGGTCACAGCAGCACAGAGGATGTCAGGAGAGGAGGGGGCTGATCTTATAGCAGAGGTCACAGCAGCACAGAGGATGTCAAGAGAGGGGAGTGCTGATCTATAGGAGAGGTCATAGCAGCACAAAGGATGTCAGGAGAGGAGGGTGCTGATCTATAGAGGATGTCACAGCAGCACAGAGGATGTCAGGAGAGGGGAGTGCTGATCTATAGGAGAGGGCATAGCAGCACAGAGGATGTCAGGAGAGGAGGGTGCTGATCTATAGGGGAGGTCACAGCAGCACAGAGGATGTCAGGAGAGGGGAGTGCTGATCTATAGGAGAGGTCCGAGCAGCACAGAGGATGTCAGGAGAGGAGGGCGCTGATCTTATAGGGGAGGTCACAGGGTCACAGCAGCACAGAGGATGTCAGGAGAGGAGGGCGCTGATCTTATAGGGGAGGTCACAGCAGCACAGAGGATGTCAGGAGAGGAGGGTGCTGATCTTATAGGGGAAGTCGCACGATCCCAGCAGCACAGAGGATGTCAGGAGAGTAGGGTGCTGATCTGTAGGGGAGGTCACAGCAGCACAGAGGATGTCAGCTGGCCCCCTCTTCCCCCCTTATAGATGGTCCCCCTCTTCCCTCTCCCCCCTTATAGATGGTCCCCCTCTTCCCTCTCCCCCCCTTATAGATGGTCCCCCTCATTGCTGGCCCCCTCTTCCCTCTCCCCCCCTTAATAGATGGTCCCCCTCATTTCTGGCCCCCTCTTCCCTCTCCCCCCTTATAGATGGTCCCCCTCATTGCTGGCCCCCTCTTCCCTCTCCCCCCCTTTATAGATGGTCCCCCTCATTGCTGGCCCCCTCTTCCCTCTCCCCCCCCCTTTATAGATGGTCCCCCTCATTGCTGGCCCCCTCTTCCCTCTCCCCCCCCCTTTATAGATGGTCCCCCTCATTGCTGCTCCCCCCCCTTGCAGATAACACACAACAAAAAAACAACAACCCAACAGTACTCACCTGCCGTCCGTTCCCCCGTCGTGCCTCTCGGTCTGTCCACGTATGAAGCGCGGCTGCCGGGGGAGTCCCGTCCTATCCCCAGCAGCACGCGCATCAGAGAGCTCCCTGTGCGCCGGAGGTCACAGCCACAGGCACACGGGGAGCTCTCTGATGCGCGCGCTGTCGGGGATAGGACAGGACACCCCCGCCAGCCGCGCATCAGCCGGGGGACAGACGGACTCTTGTGACCGCAAGCAAAATAATGCTTGCGACACAAGAGAGTCACCCGCAGTAGCGGATTATAATGTTTGCAGGGCGTGGCATGGGCCCCCGGGAGCCTCGGGCCCCAGGCGGCCGCCCAAACCGGCCATATTATATTCCGCCACTGGTTATAACATAGTGTGAACATAGCCTAAAAATACTAGGATACTATGGGGCTCTCAGTGTATGAGGAGGACACTATGGGGCTGTCAGTGTATGAGGAGGACACTATGGGGCTGTCAGTGTATGAGGAGGACACTTTGGGGCTGTCAGTGTATAAGGACACTATGGGGCTGTCAGTGTATGATGAGGACACTTTGGGGCTGTCAGTGTATGATGAGGACACTTTGGGGCTGTCAGTGTATGAGGAGGACACTTTGGGGCTGTCAGTGTATGAGGAGGACACTTTGGGGCTGTCAGTGTATGAGGAGGACACTATGGGGCTGTCAGTGACTCTTGCGACACAAGAGAGTCACCCGCAGTAGCGGATTATAATGTTTGCGGGGCGTGGCATGGGCCCCCGGGAGCCTCGGGCCCCAGGCGGCCGCCCAAACCGGCCATATTATATTCCGCCACTGGTTATAACATAGTGTGAACATAGCCTAAAAATACTAGGATACTATGGGGCTCTCAGTGTATGAGGAGGACACTATGGGGCTGTCAGTGTATGAGGAGGATACTTTGGGGCTGCCAGTGTATGAGGGAGGATACTTTGGGGCTGTCAGTGTATGAGGGAGGTTACTTTGGGGCTGTCAGTGTATGAGGGAGGTTACTTTGGGGCTGTCAGTGTATGAGGACACTATGGGGCTGTCAGTGTATGAGGAGGACACTATGGGGCTGTCAGTGTATGAGGATACTATGGGGCTGTGAGTGTATGAGGAGGACACTATGGGGCTGTGAGTGTATGAGGAGGACACTATGGGGCTGTCAGTGTATGAGGAGGACACTATGGGGCTGTCAGTGTATGAGGAGGACACTATGGGGCTGTCAGTGTATGAGGAGGACTCTATGGGGCTGTCAGTGTATGAGGATACTATGGGGCTGTGAGTGTATGAGGAGGACACTATGGGGCTGTGAGTGTATGAGGAGGACACTATGGGGCTGTCAGTGTATGAGGAGGACACTATGGGGCTGTCAGTGTATGAGGAGGACACTATGGGGCTGACAGTGTATGAGGAGGACACTATGGGGCTGTCATTGTATGAGGAGGACACTATGGGGCTGTCAGTGTATGAGGAGGACACTATGGGGCTGTCAGTGTATGAGGGGGGGATACTATGGGTCTGTCAGTGTAAGAGGAGGACACTATGGGGCTGTCAGTGTATGAGGAGGACACTATGGGGCTGTCAGTGTATGAGGACGACACTTTGGGGCTGTCAGTGTATGAGGGGGGATACTTTGGGCCTGTCAGTGTATTAAGAGGATACCTTGGGGCTGTCAGTGTATGAGGAGGATACTTTGGGGCTGTCAGTGTATGAGGACACTATGGGTCTGTCAGTGTATGAGGAAGATACTATGGGTCTGTCAGTGTATGAGGGGGGATACCATGGGTCTGTCAGTGTATGAGGAGGACACTATGGGGCTGTCAGTGTATGAGGAGGACACTATGGGGCTGTCAGTGTATGAGGAGGATACTATGGGGCTGTCAGTGTATGAGGACACTATGGGGCTGTCAGTGTTATGGGGAGGACACTAGGGGGCTGTCAGTGTATGAGGACGACACTATGGGGCTGTCAGTGTATGAGGAGGACACTATGGGGCTGTCAGTGTATAAGGAGGACACTATGGGGCTGTCAGTGTATAAGGAGGACACTATGGGCTGTCAGTGTATGAGGAGGGATACTTTGGGGCTGTCAGTGTATGAGGAGGATACTTTGGGGCTGTCAGTGTATGAGGAGGACACTATGGGGCTGTCAGTGTATGAGGAGGGATACTATGGCGCTGTCAGTGTATGAGGAGGACACTATGGGGCTGTCAGTGTATGAGGACACTATGGGGCTGTCAGTGTATGAGGAGGACACTATGGGGCTGTCAGTGTATGAGGAGGACACTATGGGGCTGATAGTGTATGAGGAGGACACTATGGGGCTGTCAGTGTATGAGGAGGACACTATGGGTCTGTCAGTGTATGAGGGGGATACTATGGGTCTGTCAGTGTATGAGGGGGGATACTATGGGTCTGTCAGTGTAAGAGGAGGACACTATGGGGCTGTCAGTGTATGAGGAGGACACTATGGGGCTGTCAGTGTATGAGGGGGGATACTTTGGGGCTGTCAGTGTATGAGGAGGACACTATGGGGCTGTCAGTGTATGAGGAGGACACTTTGGGGCTGTCAGTGTATGAGGAGGACATTTTGGGGCTGTCAGTGTATGAGGAGGACACTATGGGGCTGTCAGTGTATGAGGAGGACACTATGGGGCTGTCAGTGTATGAGGACACTATGGGGCTGTCAGTGTATGAGGACACTATGGGGATGTCAGTGTTATGGGGAGGACACTAGGGGGCTGTCAGTGTATGAGGAGGACACTATGGGGCTGTCAGTGTATAAGTAGGACACTATGGGGCTGTCAGTGTATAAGGAGGACACTATGGGCTGTCAGTGTATGAGGAGGACACTATGGGGCTATCAGTGTATGAGGAGGACACTATGGGGCTGTCAGTGTATGAGGAGGACACTATGGGGCTGTCAGTGTATGATGAGGACACTTTGGGGCTGTCAGTGTATGAGGAGGACACTTTGGGGCTGTCAGTGTATGAGGAGGACACTTTGGGGCTGTCAGTGTATGAGGAGGACACTATGGGGCTGTCAGTGTATGAGGAGGACACTTTGGGGCTGTCAGTGTATGAGGAGGACAGTTTGGGGCTGTCAGTGTATGAGGAGGACACTATGGGGCTGTCAGTGTATGAGGAGGACACTTTGGGGCTGTCAGTGTATGAGGACACTATGGGGCTGTCAGTGTATGAGGAGGACACTTTGGGGCTGTCAGTGTATGAGGAGGACACTATGGGGCTGTCAGTGTATGAGGAGGACACTTTGGGGCTGTCAGTGTATGAGGAGGACACTATGGGGCTGTCAGTGTATGATGAGGACACTTTGGGGCTGTCAGTGTATGAGGAGGACACTGTGGGGCTGTCAGTGTATGAGGAGGACACTATGGGGCTGTCAGTGTATGAGGAGGACACTATGGGGCTGTCAATGTATAAGGAGGACACTATGGGGCTGTCAGTGTATGAGGAGGACACTATGGGGCTGTCAGTGTATGAGGAGGACACTATGGGGCTATCATTGTATGAGGGGGGATACTTTGGGGCTGTCAGTGTATGAGGAGGATACTTTGGGGCTGTCAGTGTATGAGGAGGACACTATGGGGCTGTCAGTGTATGAGGAGGACACTTTGGGGCTGTCAGTGTATGAGGAGGACACTGGGGCTGTCAGTGTATGAGGAGGACACTATGGGGCTGTCAGTGTATGAGGAGGACACTATGGGGCTGTCAGTGTTATGAGGAGGACACTATGGGGCTGTCAGTGTATGAGGACACTATGGGGCTGTCAGTGTATGAGGAGGACACTATGGGGCTGTCAGTGTATGAGGAGGACAATATGGGGGTGTCAGTGTATGAGGAGGACACTTTGGGGCTGTCAGTGTATGATGAGGACACTATGGGGCTGTCAGTGTATGAGGAGGACACTTTGGGGCTGTCAGTGTATGAGGAGGACACTGGGGCTGTCAGTGTATGAGGACACTATGGGGCTGTCAGTGTATGAGGAGGACACTATGGGGCTGTCAGTGTTATGAGGAGGACACTATGGGGCTGTCAGTGTATGAGGACACTATGGGGCTGTCAGTGTATGAGGAGGACACTATGGGGCTGTCAGTGTATGAGGAGGACAATATGGGGGTGTCAGTGTATGAGGAGGACACTTTGGGGCTGTCAGTGTATGATGAGGACACTTTGGGGCTGTCAGTGTATGAGGAGGACACTATGGGGCTGTCAGTGTATGAGGAGGACACTATGGGGCTGTCAGTGTATGATGAGGACACTTTGGGGCTGTCAGTGTATGATGAGGACACTGGGGCTGTCAGTGTATGAGGAGGACACTATGGGGCTGTCAGTGTATAAGTAGGACACTATGGGGCTGTCAGTGTATAAGGAGGACACTATGGGCTGTCAGTGTATGAGGAGGACACTATGGGGCTATCAGTGTATGAGGAGGACACTATGGGGCTGTCAGTGTATGAGGAGGACACTATGGGGCTGTCAGTGTATGATGAGGACACTTTGGGGCTGTCAGTGTATGAGGAGGACACTTTGGGGCTGTCAGTGTATGAGGAGGACACTTTGGGGCTGTCAGTGTATGAGGAGGACACTATGGGGCTGTCAGTGTATGAGGAGGACACTTTGGGGCTGTCAGTGTATGAGGAGGACAGTTTGGGGCTGTCAGTGTATGAGGAGGACACTATGGGGCTGTCAGTGTATGAGGAGGACACTTTGGGGCTGTCAGTGTATGAGGACACTATGGGGCTGTCAGTGTATGAGGAGGACACTTTGGGGCTGTCAGTGTATGAGGAGGACACTATGGGGCTGTCAGTGTATGAGGAGGACACTTTGGGGCTGTCAGTGTATGAGGAGGACACTATGGGGCTGTCAGTGTATGATGAGGACACTTTGGGGCTGTCAGTGTATGAGGAGGACACTGTGGGGCTGTCAGTGTATGAGGAGGACACTATGGGGCTGTCAGTGTATGAGGAGGACACTATGGGGCTGTCAGTGTATGAGGAGGACACTATGGGGCTGTCAGTGTATGAGGAGGACACTATGGGGCTGTCAGTGTATGAGGAGGACACTATGGGGCTATCATTGTATGAGGGGGGATACTTTGGGGCTGTCAGTGTATGAGGAGGATACTTTGGGGCTGTCAGTGTATGAGGAGGACACTATGGGGCTGTCAGTGTATGAGGAGGACACTTTGGGGCTGTCAGTGTATGAGGAGGACACTGGGGCTGTCAGTGTATGAGGAGGACACTATGGGGCTGTCAGTGTATGAGGAGGACACTATGGGGCTGTCAGTGTTATGAGGAGGACACTATGGGGCTGTCAGTGTATGAGGACACTATGGGGCTGTCAGTGTATGAGGAGGACACTATGGGGCTGTCAGTGTATGAGGAGGACAATATGGGGGTGTCAGTGTATGAGGAGGACACTTTGGGGCTGTCAGTGTATGATGAGGACACTATGGGGCTGTCAGTGTATGAGGAGGACACTTTGGGGCTGTCAGTGTATGAGGAGGACACTGGGGCTGTCAGTGTATGAGGACACTATGGGGCTGTCAGTGTATGAGGAGGACACTATGGGGCTGTCAGTGTTATGAGGAGGACACTATGGGGCTGTCAGTGTATGAGGACACTATGGGGCTGTCAGTGTATGAGGAGGACACTATGGGGCTGTCAGTGTATGAGGAGGACAATATGGGGGTGTCAGTGTATGAGGAGGACACTTTGGGGCTGTCAGTGTATGATGAGGACACTTTGGGGCTGTCAGTGTATGAGGAGGACACTATGGGGCTGTCAGTGTATGAGGAGGACACTATGGGGCTGTCAGTGTATGATGAGGACACTTTGGGGCTGTCAGTGTATGATGAGGACACTGGGGCTGTCAGTGTATGAGGAGGACACTATGGGGCTGTCAGTGTATGAGGACACTATGGGGCTGTCAGTGTTATGAGGAGGACACTTTGGGGCTGTCAGTGTTATGAGGCTGACACTGTTATGGCGGCACTGTAGCTTTATGTGCTCCTGTAATATTAATATGGAATATTCATCGTAAAGTCTTTGTGTTAGGAATATAGGTGATGTGCTGTTCCTCATTCTTATTCACTACAACTTCAGTCTGAGCCGCCATCGCCTCCGGTTACGGCAGTAACGGCTCAGCCGTGCAGCTCCCATAATCCTTTGTGTTTCTCTGTTACGCTATCCGACAGGGACGCCGGGATTTGTAGTCATTCGCCATTTTACACCGTAAGCTTCCCTGTGTACTCTATTTCCCATCAGCCCCCGGGAAATGCGCAGAACACAGCGAGACAGCTGAGATCCGAGTCTCCAAGATGGCCACTTGGGGAAGGAGGCGCGCAGGGCTGGGAGGCAGAGAGAGGTGAGCATGGCCCGCCATCTAGCCCAGCCGGTCCGGCGGCATCCGTCCTGCTGGGGGTAGGCTCCGGTGTTGTAGCCGCGGGGGCCGGGGGTCTGTAGCCTGTGCCGAGGCCTCGGCGCCCTCAGCTTCATGTGTGAGCTGCTGAGCGGTGACAGGCCCGAGGTCAGGGGGAGACCGCCAGAGGTTGCCGTGGGCTGTCAGCACGTAAGTGCCAGTCCGGGGGGGCGGAGGTGGGCAGCGCGTGCAGTGCCCCCCCATGGGTAGAATGGATGATCCCAGGGCGGCGGACTATGAGTAAGTGGGGGGCGTGAGAGGAGACGGCCGGCATGGTGGGGGCCCAGAGGCGGGAGGGGGCACGTGCCGCTGCCCGGTGTCCCACTGACCCCAGTCACACTGCAGCCCCGGCTGCCGCTCGGCCCCTCTGAGGTCAGTGACATCTCGTGCCCATTCATTGCTGCCAGGCTGCTCAGGTCTCACCGCCTGCTGTGTTGGGCTCTGTTCACACTGCCATCACTTTCTCTTATAATGGAGCCTATTGGCTGCTATTAGGTCTGGCAGGTGTGTATTATTCCCACACAGCATGCAGGTAGCCCCCCCCCCCCGCCTTGAGTCATAGATCTCTAGCTGCTTGAGTATAGAGAAACCTATCAGCCAGTGCTGGTGGGACAAGAAGCTGCCGGGACCACCCTGTGACTGGGGTCAGGCAGCATGAGGGGGCTTGTAGGAGTAAGGGGAGACGCCCCCTTCCCATCAGTGAGTGGGCTGTGTATTAGGACCCCTGGAGGTGCTGACCTGGTGAGTGTTTATGGCAGAGTGGTAAGTACTAGGGTTATTGTTACCTGTCAGGTTCTATAAATAAGGATTGTGTGGCATAGTTGTGCCCAGTAACATTTCCAAATTACTTTTATATTTATATTGGCCTGTAGATCCCTGTACAGAGCCACCATTACCTGCCTCCCCGGCCACACGTTACATTAGGACCATTAGTGTCTAATGGTCTCCATAGCCGACACAGGACCCAGCGCCGTACAATCACATGACACTGGGTCTCATGCTGAATGTGGTTGCTATGGAGACAACAAGAGGCTCAGTCACCTGACGCACAGTTATGAGCAGCCGGCAGCGCAGGCAGCAGCCACTTTACTATTTAGACAGATTTGAACATGAGTGCCCGGGGCTGCACTGTAATCACTTCTCATATAAACCTTACAGGTTTACTTAAAGGGAACCAGATTCCAGCTCACATTTTTATTAAAGGATTTAAAAAAATGAAGGGGGTTTTCGGATTTAAACATACTTCTCTCCTATTCACAGGATAGGGGACAAGTAAAATATTGCGGAGGGGCCAACCTTCGTGCCTGCCAGGGTTCTGTAGATCTGCATCCCGACTCCTTTGATATGATAGAACCACAGGCTTGCGCGTTACCCACAGCTGTATTCACTCTATAAAGAGCCAAATGCCGTACTCAGCTCTCTCCATTCATACCAAAGGAACTAGGGTGCTGATCTACAGATCTCTGGGGGGCACGGAGGTCAACCACCACCCCCTACGCCACAATACTGTGGATAGAGGACAAGTAAGTTTAAACCGGAAAACCCCTTTAAGTGATGTGACTGGCCACTAAGTACCCTCCTTTTTCACCAGTTTTATGTAAATGCCCCTTGTACTCTTTTGTTTCTATTGTACAAGATACAGTTTTCTAAAGATATTCTTTTTGTCAGGGCGCCCTTTTCCACGAGTGAGTGGTACATCGTACATGAGATTTACAATGGTGAAAATGCCCAGGACCAGTTTGAATATGAACTGGAACAAGCCCTTGAAGCCCAGTACAAGTACATAGTAATTGAACCAACCCGCATTGGAGATGAAACTGCCCGCTGGATCACTGTGGGAAACTGCCTGCACAAGACAGCAGTGCTTTCTGGTACATTCTGCCTTCTTACCCCATTAGTTTTGCCTTCAGAGTATTCACCCTACTTGTCTCTGCCAGCCGGTATCCTTAGCTTGGCTTGCTCTACTCTTTATGGAATCTCCTGGCAGTTTGACCCTTGCTGCAAATACCAGGTGGAGTATGATGCCTATAAGTTATCCAGACTGCCACTACACACTCTTACCTCCTCCACGCCAGTGGTGCTTGTAAGAAAGGACGACATCCACAGAAAGAGACTACATAACACGATAGCTCTTGCTGCACTGGCCTATTGTGTCAAGAAGCTGTACGAGATTTACGTTGTATGATTTCCACACAATCCCGAGGATTCAATAATAACACTTATTATTTTTTTTTGTGGAATTTGTTAGAGATCGAAGATTTCTTCAAAGGAGAAAAAGTCAGTTCTACTGTACTGGTTATTTACAGCGCTTTATACTAGGATGGTGAGGACCTGCTGTCAGTTCAGTATACCCAAGACACAAGTTGTAACACAACATGGAATATACTCACAAGTGGCATATGAGGGAGGGTTTTTTCCTTTTTAACATAGACACCTAAGTATTTGTTGTACCATACTTAACCAGCCAGAAGTCCATGTGACCATTAAAATAATAAAAAATACACTTACTGGCTTATTTGCTTTCCTATTGCGGACAAAAAAAAAAATTAAACAAGAAAATATGGTAGAAAAATGTTTTGTGTTGTCTACCTTTCAAGCCCAAGTGCCTTATATTGGATTCAGAAAAAAGGTTTGTTAAAAACAGAGGAAGAGCTCTCCGTCACTCCATGGATTATTGATGTGAATATGATGAGAAACTTAACACATCTCACATTATCGACTCCTTTAGCCCTGTATATTGCACCTAGTGATACAGAAATCATATAATGTAGCATATGACACAAATAGTACTATGGGGGATACATGATCACTGGCCAAGTTATGGGTAACACTACCTTGTCAGCCTTGGGGTTAAAGCACTGACTGTCACATTGAACATGTGGCCCTTCTGAGCAGATTAATCTCTAGTTTTTTGGGAAACTATTCAGCAGACCCCGTAACTTAGTCACCTAAATACCTGTTTATACTGGTGGGCTATCCTATCAGTGACCATTATTATTGTATGCACACTCCGACAGGAAAGGCAGTCACCGATTAGGATCATCTACCGACATCAAAGCCAGGAATGAGCAGAGATTTAAAGGGATTATCCAGTGCTACACAAACATGGCCAGTTTCTTCCAGACAGCCCCACTCTTGTCTCCAGCTTGGGCGGGGTTTTGCAACTCAGTTCCATTGAAGTGAATGGAGCTTAATTGCAAACTTCACCTGAACTGGAGACAAGAGTCGTGTTGTCTCTGAAAGAAAGTGGACATGTTTTGTAGCACTGGATAACCCCTCTAAAGGAAATCTGTCACATTGTAATAAACTGACTGAGCCAGCGGCACTGGCTGTTGTACACTGTAGTAAATGCACTGCAGTTACACCTCTGAATACTGTCTTTTGTATTTTTAGTTCCACAAAAATTTCTTTTATAAAGCCTGTGTCAATAGAGAAGCCGTAGTGCCTTCTGTACCCTAGGGCTGCAGCGCCTCTTTGGTCCATGGCTATATCCCAGTTTTCCAGGCAGTCCTCCTGCTGGATCCGCCCGCTGCACGGAGCGGGCAGACAGCGAGAATCATTACCGAGAGTTCGGGTTCGTACAAACCCAAACCCATCCCTAGTTGCAATTAATGAATGACTGCGTCAGAAGAGAATTGTTGCTCTCTGTTGGTGCAGGCACAGTGGGTGTGAGAGACGAGGCTGTGGCATCAGTAGCTGACAGTGGGATCTGATTCCTGCATGTCCATCACACAGGAAATGGGTGGGTATTCAGACCAGATAGGTGCTGCAAGCCTGGGGCACAGAACACCCTAGGCCCTGCCCCTTGACACTTTTACAGGTGATATAGAAGCAATTTTTATGGAAATAAGGTTTGCAAGATATATAATGACAGCAATTCAGTCTGCATTTTGGAGGCGACAGATTCTCGTTAAATACAGTACAAGTTCTAGTAAATCATTTTGCACAAAAGTAAAAACCAATCTACTATGCTAAGCTCTGTGTGATCTATAAAATGCTGCCTGCAGCTTGGACAGCATGTTCAATGGGACAGTTTTTCTTTACTAAGTGAGAGAACGTGCATTTACTTCTATAAGCCTGAGTGTATATAAGGATCTCCTCCTGACTGAGATCTGTATAAGTTAATCAACCCCAGCATAGCACCTCACAGAAGGGCATATTTATATTATATATGGGACTGTGCAAGTTTGAGGCAGGTGTGGGGGGAAAAAACACTGCAAATGTGGCCTTATTCCCTAACTTTGTAATCCACAGACACTACAGAGCATAAAGCTGCGCAGCACACTCGCGGAACTCCCCACATCGTGTATCACAATGATCCCAGGAGCACGAAAGGTGTTTGGATCTTCGTGGGACTGTACAGCCGTGCAAAGATTGAAACACTTCCGGCATCAGAGTGATATATTATGCCAGGAGTTAAGCGAGATTGCTGCACAGCTCCGTAGCATCCATGGATTAGAGTGTGGGAGTAAGACATAAGGCTGTCTTTCTACAAATACAGTTAAAAACTATGGCCACATTCTTAACCAACAGCCTTGCACATGACTATTATGCTGAAATGCCCCCTACCACTTGCAGGAGTAAATCATGATACAAATCTACATCTGCTCCCGAGCAGGTGTGGAGTTGTTCCGCAATGCCTGTGCCAGGCGCGGGGCCGGCCGGCTTCACTAACGGTCTATTTACACAGAAAGATTATCTGCCAAAGATTTGAAGCCAAAGCCAGGAATAGATTTAAAAAAAGAAATCTCAGGCTTTCCTTTATGACCTGATCTCGGTTTATAGTCTGTTTTTGGCTTTGGCAGATAATCTTTCTGTATAAATGGACCCTAAGAGCCAAATTCGGCTGGGAAAAAGCTGGTGGGGCTTTATTTAAAGAGGATGTACCACCCAATACGTCCTCTTTAACCTGAACCCACCTATGGATCGGCGCCGGCATGGGGAAGACAGTGTCGCGGTCCGTTTTTTGGACCGCCGCCCCCGGTTCCCGAGCACGGCGCCGTTCGATCCGGCAGTACCGGCCGGTGCTGAAGCACTGGAGGCCGGCCCGCCCCCAGGGGGAGGGAATTCCCTTCCCTGTATGACGCGGCTCGCTTACAATGAATGAAGCCACGTCATACAGGGGAGGGAATTCCCTCCCACTGGGGGCGAGCCGGCTGACTTCCAGTGCTTCAGCACCGGCCGGTACCGCCGGATCGAACGGCGCCGTGCACGGGAACCGGGCGGCGGTCCGAAAAACGGACCGCGGCACCAGCTTCCCTGTGCCGGCGCCTATCGATACGTGGGTTCAGGTTAAAGAGGGTATATCTGGTGGTACATCCTCTTTAAGACAGGTGTATTTGCCAGTCTTGATAGGTGTTCCCCAAGGTTTTTTATTTGTGGCATTTTTCATTGTTGTCATGTCCATATGCATGTTGGTGGGTTTTTTTCCACCAAATTTTTTAATTAAATGATGAAAGAATCATGTAATGAAGACTCAAAAATACCATGCAAAATTAGTGTTTGATCAAAGTATTAAGGTTCCTATAGTAAAAAGTTTCAGCCCCAAAAATACCATGCAAAATTAGTGTTTGATCAAAGTATTAAGGTTCCTATAGTAAAAAGTTGTCTCACTCTGCTGATTTCTACACTGTATGGGTCCATTTACACAGAAAGATTATCTGCCAAAGATTTAAAGTCAAGGCCAGGAATGGATTTGAAAAGAGGAGAAATCTCAGGCTTTCCTTTATGACATGATCTCTGTTTATAGTCTGTTCCTGGCTTTGGCTTCCAATCTTTGGCAGATAATCTTTCTATGTAAATGGGCCCTAAGTTGCAAGGATTTCAACTCGACCCTTTTGTATATGGGGTGAACAGGAAAGGTGTGTGTGTGTGTGGATATGAATTGTAAATGTACCACAGATCTTGTTCCTACTGCAAGATTATTACATACAAGGGACTTAACTACACTGGGATACAATTCACTGAGGGGGTTACCTACAGGAGGGATAGCCTAATTACTATGCACAAAGGGGACCTAACTACTATATGGGGACACAGGGACCTAATACTGTGTGCGCTGGAGCAAGTAACAAAATATTTCTTTGGCAGATTCTGCAGAGGAGTGGTTGCCCAGGCTAGATGGGCCAAAAAAAACAAACAAAAAAAACTAGTGGCGAATGACTTTGATCAGAAAAGACATCACCTGTGAGTTATTGTATATGGCCCCGTTCACACTGAGCAAGAACGTTGGAATTCCGCAGCGGAGCGCTCAGTATGCTGCTTTGAGTAAAGGAGAGGGCACGTGCTCTTCCGCTGCCGCCGATCTCCGCTCAAAGATATGACATGTCATCTCTGAGCGGAGAGGGGAGGATGCGGACGCGCGTGGCCTCTCCTTCACTCACAGTGAGACACTGAGCATGGCGGCATTGCACGGCAGAGCGCTTCGCGGAATTCTGTCGTTCTTGCTCAGTGTATACAGAGCCTGTGTAGAGCTGGTATCTATTAATATATGGTATTGTGTAGGAGGATATTATCCTTACTTTTGTATAAGATTACTTTCAGTAACAGTGTGGTGGTGTAAGGCCCTATTAACACATCCGCAATTTTTAAAATTGCTCTATTACATTATAACACTTTTATTTTTTGGTCTATGGGGCTATTTGAGGCTTTTTTTGTGCCATGATCTGTGCTTTCTAATGGTACTCTGCTTGCATACTGCAACTTTGGATCACTTGCATCACTGCACTGATCTCTCATAAAGATCAATGCAGTACATGTGTACTGCATTAATTCCTGAGATCGGTGCTAAATTACCATGGCCTGCCTGAGCCCAAAGTAATCAAGTGCCGAGCAGGGATCAGCATCACTGCAGTGCTAACGCCCAGTTAGAAGCAAAGATTGCACCTTGGCACATGCATCACGACTTGGGTGGAGATGTGCGATCCTGCTATTAGACCTCTAAGTGGGGCATTGAAAATTCTGGTCAGTTTATACGGCGGCATTTAAATGATAATTAGCAGACTGCGGCAATTGGCCCGTGCTGGCTAATAGCTGTGGTCCCCAGCTGCTCCGTGTGCTTTATAGAGGGGTCAGATTGTGACCCTGCTCTGAACTCCCCCTACCCGCCCTAGGATATACAGGTACCTGATTAGGGGGGGAGGGGTTAATCATGCACTGGCTTTGCAAGGTGCTATGCAAACAGGAATGAGAGAAAAGCCAACAAGACAAGGAAGGGGTTACACTAAGCATTGAACTGCTGAGATGAGAAGCAAGTCTTAGTCTACTTTTCAATAAAGCCTCAGTGAGCATGCACACCGCCCAGGTTACCTCTTTTTCCCTCTCTTGCACATAGCGCATGCTAAGCCCTGTCCCACTTCCTGTGTTTGTTACTAGAGAAGGATTGCTCATGATAACTGGCAGTGAACTGCAGTTTGCAGAGAAGTGAGTAATAGAAAAGTATTTACAGCGGTTTTGGTGACTTTACAAATATGTAGCAGCTGCATTAGCAATCACACACAGCAAATTGTGGTCTATTATGTAGCGCCGATAACTCTTCGCCACTACAGTAGATTTGTGTGCCACTACACAGTTTTCTGTGTATGCTGTGTATTCTGTGAGTGCTGTTAGGGTACATGCACACTAAGGTATTCTCGCGAATAACTTGCAGCAGATTCTGCCGCTCGTCTCCTTGTGCTCCCGGCTTCACTCTCCACCATCCCATAGACTCCATTCTATGGTCAGGCAGATTCCGCCATCCACCCAAATAATGGACATGCTGAATCAGATCCCCTCCTGGAGACTAACAATTCATGCCATACATTTCATTACCTTATCAGTCTCCTTCCCCCAGTTCTGCGCCTGCTGCTTTGTGCTTAGGACACAGAAAACTGTATAAAAGTTGTTCTTTCAGTCTCCCTTCTTCCTTCCTTCCTTCCAAGACAGCTCATGTAAACAGTGTTCCCGGATGGCTAATTATGGAATCTGTAATGCGGTAAAGTCACTCTAAGGTCATGTTACTTGTGACATTACTGTGATTAACCTTCCTGTCCTCACAGAGAGCAGAAACAGTGCAGATACAGCTGGCCAGAGACACGCTTTACATGAATTGTCTCAGAAGGGAGGAGGAGGAGACAGAGAGAACAGCTCTTGTGCAAAGCAGCAGGCTGAAAACTGGGAGAAAACTGAAAAGGTAATGACATGTATGAAATGAGTAGTTAGTCTCTGTAGGGAAGGGGGGGATGAATCAAATAGTGGAGCGGAAATCCCCCTTAAAGGGAATCTGTGGCTCTTGATGATGCTCAAAGCTCAATTGTCAAAGAGGCTGTGCTGAGCCACAAGCTGTTCCTCCCCCTTCCCTGATTGATGTGTTATAGATTAATTGATTCCCTTTAAGCAAGTTGAATCTGAAGAATGTAAGAAAAATGGTAAACCAGACTTTAGCATGTTCTGTCAGGGTGGAATTCCTACAGAAGATTTCATTTGGATTAGGTACTAATTTTCTATTTAGAAATGATGGTTTACAGTTCGCCCTTTTGTAAAATGTCACCCACATGCATGTTACTGTAATCCATTGTGCATTTTAAATGTGAAATGGTCGAAAGGGAAAACACATTGGGTAAACTCCACTAATACAATGAAAGGGGTCCCCACTGGCAGTAGCTGTATGCAGGCAAGCATCGGTGCTGAGAGGCCCCAAAATATCCACAGCTGTTATCCCACAGGAACGACAATGAAAATGCTGCATTACCCTGCAGTGCCAATGTAGAGATGACAAAACTAAGCATCCTCTAAAAATAACCAACAATACCTGATGGACACCGTTCCCTATTAGTTCAATATATGTGTGCCATGAATATTCTACGCTATACTTCAGTATAGCTCTTGTATTAGAAAAAGTCATGTAATTGTCTTTCCTGATCAAATAATAAAGGTAAACTACATCTTTAGGCTATGTTCTCACACAGTATTTATGCTCAGTATTTTGCAATCAAAACCAGAAGTAGATTGAAAACACAGAAAGGTTGTGTTCACACCTTGAAATTGAGTGGATGGCCGCCAGCGAACGGCAAATAATTGAAGTTGTTTTTAAACTGCGGCCATTGTTTTGAAATAACGGACGTTATTTGCAAATAAATGGCGGCCATCCACTCAAATTCAAGGTGTGAACACAACCTTTCTGTGTTTTCAATCTTCTTCTGGTTTTGGTTTCAAAATACTGTGTGAGAACATAGCCTTAGAAGAAATTTGGACTTTGCTACTTTCGTTATCCAGAGAATCACATTAAAATCATGGGATGATGCACAAAATTTTTAAGTCAAATCATGAGATTTTTATTGGAAATCAAGTAAGGAGGTTCTGTTTTTATTTCTGGCTTACAGTACACTGCACAGCACAGTGTGTATGGAGAAAGACCTACATTTAATTTTTTCGGATAGCTTTATAAAATGACAATTAAAAAAAAATGAATTATAAATATTACTTAATGTTGGTGCATACAACTCAAAGGCAGGCACCATTTACTCAAGGTAGAAAGTTTCAGGGTATATTGTAATAATGAAGCCACACTAAATCTGAATCTTGTGGACTGCAGCTGACGCCCAATCTTGTGCAGTGTAGCCCAGGCCTAAAGGCCCTATGGCCGATAATCGCTTGGTGTAATTACTCCTGTTAAAAGGAGCTATTCAGCTCCAATGATCAGCTGACATGCACAATGTTGGCTGATCCTTGTCTTTCAACATGCTGAAAGAAACTAGAACAATGGGGGCAGTCTGCTGGCTGTCGCTGCGTGCCATAGGTGCGGTGGCAGCAGACCACCGCTATCTCCTATGGAATCCCTGGATGATCCAAAGATCATCCAGAGAACAGCTCCCCGCTCTTACTTGCCAGCAGCGAGCAGGGAATGAGGAGCAAGCGACCACTGATCTGACAGGTAAGCACTCCCTTGCTCCTCCAGTTCGGCCCGGTAATAGGGCCTTAAGCCTTGACTAAATAACCAATTCCCTAGAGTTTGTTACTTGTGTAGCCAAAACGTATTTAGGCCTGGACTACAATGAGACTTTTAGAGTGCTACAAGTTTGATTTTAAGTGACAGCTGTACTGCACAAGACTCCATACTGTCCAATGTACTGCTCCGGATTGCAGTTGTAGCTCAACAGTTATGTATCAGTAAGTAGTGCTGTAAGAAGTGGTAGTGTAGACCGGGCCTTATTATAGCATAGTACATTTGGTCTTCTGAAGGACACAAAATAATCTGCCAAACTATGTATTCTTAAGCTTCCTTTCCTTTTTAGCTCGTGCTGCCATTAGAGAAAAAAATATTTTTGGAGCCAGAACCCTCAGGTACACAGCACATGTAGGGACCAGTCCAGCTACCAAGACGTCTTTACTTCTTTCTCCAACAGCTCTCAAGACGATTTGTGCTACTTCTTCTGGTGTTCTTCCTTCAGCTGTTGTCTTGTCCATTACTGCCAAAAAAAAAAATACATTTTACCAAAAATCTACAAAAAAAAAAAAAAAAAGTTATGGAGGCACGTTCTCTCTCTCTCTACATACATCTCTACATACACACACACACACACACACACACACACACACACACACACACACACACACACACACACACACACACACACATTATAATAAATACACACACACACACAACCGTTCAAAAGTTTGGGGTCACCCAAACAATTTTGTGTTTTCCATGAAAAGTCACACTTATTCACCACCAAACTTTGTGAAATGAATAGATAATAGAGTCAAGACATTGACAAGGTTAGAAATAATGATTTGTATGTGAAATAACATTGTTTTTACATCAAACTTTGCTTTCGTCAAAGAATCCTCCTTTTGCAGCATTTACAGCATTGCACACCTTTGGCATTCTAGCTATTAATCTGTTGAGGTAAGCTGGAGAAATTGCACCCCACGCTTCTAGAAGCAGCTCCCACAAGTTGGATTGGTTGGATGGGCACTTCTGGCGTACCATACGGTCAAGCTGCTCCCACAACAGCTCAATGGGGTTCAGATCTGGTGACTGCGCTGGCCACTCCATTACCGATAGAATACCAGCTGCCTGCTTCTGCTGTAAATAGTTCTTGCACAATTTGGAGGTGTGTTTAGGGTCATTGTCCTGTTGTAGGATGAAATTGGCTCCAATCAAGCACTGTCCACTGGGTATGGCATAGCGTTGCAAAACTGAGTGATAGCCTTCCTTATTCAGAATCCCTTTTACCCTGTACAAATCTCCTACCAAAGCAACCCCAGACCATCACATTACCTCCACCATGCTTAACAGATGGCGTCAGGCATTCTTCCAGCATCTTTCCATTTGTTCTGCGTCTCACAAACGTTCTTCTTTGTGATCCAAACACCTTAAACTTGGATTCATTCGTCCAGAACACTTTTTTCCAGTCTTCCTCTGTCCAATGTCTGTGTTCTTTTGCCCATCTTAATCTTTTTCTTTTATTGGCCAGTCTCAGATATGGCTTTTTCTTTGCCACTCTGCCCTGAAGCCCAAAATCCCGCAGCCTCCTCTTCACTGTAGATGTTGACACTGGTGTTTTGCGGGTACTATTTAATGAAGATGCCAGTTGAGGACCTGTGAGGTGTCTGTTTCTCAAACTAGAGACTCTAATGTGCTTATCTTCTTGCTCAGTTGTGCAACGCGGCCTCCCACTTCTTTTTCTACTCTGGTTAGAGCCTGTTTGTGCTGTCCTCTGAAGGGAGTAGTGTACACCGTTGTAGGAAATCTTCAATTTCTTAGCAATTTCTCGCATGGCATAGCCTTCATTTCTAAGAACAAGAATAGACTGTCGAGTTTCAGATGAAAGTTCTCTTTTTCTGGCCATTTTGAGCGTTTAATTGACCCCACAAATGTGATGCTCCAGAAACACAATCTGCTCAAAGGAAGGTCAGTTTTGTAGCTTCTGTAACGAGCTAGACTGTTTTCAGATGTGTGAACATGATTGCACAAGGGTTTTCTAATCATCTATTAGCCTTCTGAGCCAATGAGCAAACACATTGTACCATAGAATTGTAAAGTGCTGCGGAATCTGTTGGCGCTATATAAATAAAAATTATTATTATTATTATTATTATTATTATTATTATTATTACCATTAGAACACGGGAGTGATAGTTGCTGGAAATGGGCCTCTATACACCTATGTAGATATTGCACCAAAAACAAGACATTTGCAGCTAGAATAGTCATTTACCACATTAGCAATGTATAGAGTGTATTTGTTTAAAGTTAGGACTAGTTTAAAGTTATCTTCATTGAAAAGTACAGTGCTTTTCCTTCAAAAATAAGGACATTTCAATGTGACCCCAAACTTTTGAACTGTAGTGTGTGTTTATATATATGTATATTTTATACACACATATACATATATATACATACACATACATATACACACACACAGTCACCAAAAAAAAGTATACACACCCAGAAGGAGGCAAGCTTCTATCGCAAAACTTAACATATATATAGTGTATGAGGAGATAGGCAAATGGTTACAAATTCAGAACAAAAGATTGTTTTATTCAAGGGGTAGTGCGGCGCTAAAAAAAATTATTCACAGAATAACACACATTACAAAGTTATACAACTTTGTAATGTATGTTATGTCTGTGAATCGCCCCCTTCCCGTGTCCCACCACCCCCGCCCGTGTGCCCGGAAGTGTTGGTGCATTATAAATTACCTGATCCGTGTCACGCATGTCCTCCATCTTGTGCCAAACGTCATCTTCGGACGGCCGAATCACTGCTGCCGTCCCCTCTGCAGCGTCATAACTGTGCTCAGCCGCGATTGGCTGAGCACAGTTATGCTCAGCCAATCGCGGCTGAGCAGCTGATGACGCGGGTGCCGCACTATCCCTTTAAGTAGTTATGGCACGTCTGGCAGCTATACAAGCCGAAACAAGGCGCAGCCTTCAATCAGTTAGGTCACCTATAAACCCCCGCGGAAGATCATGCCATAATCTTTGCAACTGTGCAGTTAATTCACCAGTATTCTGTGCTCTATTGGCGAGCGGTCTGGTGACCTGGCAGACCATGGGAGTATGTCATATCCTTGAAGACATTGTTGGGAGAGTCACGCAGTATGTGGAAGGGCGTTGTCTTGCTGATAAATGGCACCTTGGCGACTTTATAGCATAGGCAGTACAACCAGCATTAAGTGTCGTTCACATAACTGGGAGTCGTCATAGTGCCTTAAAAAATGACTACAGGTGATCGTGTGTCCCAACAAATTGCTCCCCACACTGTCACACCTTGTGTAATCACGGTCTGCTGGATCGGACCACTGGCCTGGCCGCCTCCACACATGTGTGTGGTGGTCACCAGAACGGAGACTGAATCCAGATTCATCGCTGAAGATCACACGCCTCCAGTCAGTCACACTCTAGCTTTTGCGGGCTTGGCAAAAATACAATCAACACTGCCTATGATGGGGGGGCGAGTGGTAGGCATCTTAATAGACATTGGCTCCTTATACTAGCATCGGCCAGTGATCTCCTAATGGCTTTCCATGGTACCACTGGATGCCTGGAACGTAGTATATGGCGTCAAATTGTTGCTAGTGACGTTGTTGGTTTTGACGTGGCCACTCTTATGACTGCACAATCCTCACACTCATTTGTGTTCCTGGGACATTGTGACCCTCCTTGATGGTAGACCCTCCCTTCCGTGATCCATTGTTGTCAACACTGAGCAACTACCATATCGCTCCCACTGAGGTGTCGGACGATACGCCTGTTCCACCAACCTGCTTCTCTGAGGCCTCTCAAAGTCCAACAACTGTTCGTACTTCCACTGGTTACGTCTCAGAGGCATCTTTAGTCACAACACCGTCCATTAAAGTTAATAGATTTGTTTGAATAGCCCTACTGCGCAAGCACTTACGCATTTAAACTCTCCCAGCTGCGCATCTCATATGCCTTTGTCTCACTGGCGTCAAAATTTTAATCATTTGCATAACTCTTACCAGGTTACATTCATGCAGAGCTTCGTGATTGTGACTTAATTTCTTCTGGGTGTATATATTTTTTTTGTGTTTCAACATTGTTAAGGGAATGGGGAGTCACACATATGTCACCGTTCCATAGACAAAATATAAAGCACAAACATTCACAAGCCTCTCCATTCAAAAGGAGTTGGGTCTCTGATCTTGAGATTACAGGGAGATCCCAGCAGTTAGACCCCTGCAATCCGGCACCTATTCTCTACACTGTGAATAAGGCGTTAAGGTGTTTCTAAAGCCCTTTAAAGAATTGCAATATGTCATACTTGGTTCTTACAATACACTCATTAAGTTAGAGACAGTTATTTTAGTCATTGCTACACTGGTTAGTTACATTTCTTTTTCCGTGTTTAAAAATCAGCCAAAATAAAAGCCTAACGGAAGTTGATGGATGTAACCTGCAGTATTGCTTTACATAATAGGGAACAGTATTTGGAGAAAAATTTGCTTCATTTGGACTCCCTCTAAAATCACGAGTGACTTACCAAGAGCGGAGGACACAAAGACGAACTACCAAGAAAATTGATCTGTTATAAAGAGATGTCTACCTCCATATTTGGATCCATCGTCAGTCACAGCATTAAGTGATAGGTTGGTTTGAATATATCCAGGACTTATAACAGTTACAGCAATGTTGTGTGGCACCATTTCAGCTCTCAGACAGTCAAAAAAAGCTTGTGTAGCATGTTTAGACGCTGAATCTGTATAAGAAAAAAAAAAAGCAATGAGCTTATTCTTCACCCAGAGACTTCAAGGGTACCTATTTTGCCAGCTTGCTGTCAGTTCGGGCAAGGACAGGAGACAGATTTCTTCCGGCTTGGCATTTGCCTGCATTGTAAGTGTATGCAGCCAAAGGCCTGAATGGACAGTCCGTCAGCAGGATTTTTGCCACCCGCTCCAAACGATAGGTAGCCTTTAACTCTAGTTCCTGAAGAGGACTTTGGCCAACTCTACAGAAGTTTTGCTGGCTTGGTTTATGTTCCCACTTCAGGAACATAGCAGGGAAAAGTGGTAGTCTTACAATAAAGATGCCCACTAATAATGATAATTATTAGCAGACATCTATATTACGAGACAGCCACTCTGTATCTCTGTTCAAAGGACACTGAACTTCTGACTGGCTGTCTAGCGTGACACAGTTAAAAAAAATAATAAAAAAAAATAAAGTGAAATCTATAGTAAAATTAATCAAAGTTATTTTGAGAAATAAAAATCAAAGACTAATCAAAAACTATTTTATACATAGTATAAGTATTAATCGCCCCACCCTCACCCCTCGAACAAGGAAGTGAACAAGACCCGAATCCAAATGGTTTACAACAGTAATGATCAAATGTAGTACTCATGGTTTCATATTTTATTATGAAGGAACATATGCATTTTGTTTGGTCACACATAAGCATACAGATTTTATCCTATGTACTTACATGCAGATCTGAAAGGGATACTAATTTTTCCTTGAACACTGCTGATTGCTACAATGTGTCCTTTTTTATTCTTGATCATTGAAGGCAGAAGAGCTTAGGTAAAATAAAATAATACAAAGACAAAATAAAAACCATTTACAACTTAAAGGGAACCAATCATCATAAAATCACCCCTACAGCTATTAATACATTTCTATATGGCACCTACCACTGTCTGAAGGCATATAAGTAAATGCTGAGTGTTGAGACCTCAAATTATCGGGAAAATGAACTGGGAGTCTGTGAGCACTCAGCACGTTCACTCTCAACTCTGTGTTACTTGACCTGGGCTCCCAATGCAAGTCTATGAAGTGATGTACGTCTTCGGGTCCATTTACACAGAAAGATTATCTGAGAGATTATCTGCCAAAGATTTGAAGCCAAAGCCAGGAATGGAATTGAAAAGAGGAGACATTTCAAGCTTTCCTTTCTGACCTGATCTCTGTTTATAGTCTGTTTCTGTCTTTGGCTTAAAATCTTTGTCAGATAATCTGTCAGATAATCTTTCTGTGTAAATGGACCCTAATGCTAAGTTTACACGAGGTGATTATTGGCCCGATCGTACGATTAACAATTTCGAAGTAACGATTTTTTTTTATAACTATCAGCATTTAGATGGAACGATATATCGTACAGAAAATTTGTTTTGCGATCGTTTAATCCTATCTCACACATAGGTAAAATCAGTGAACGACTGTTTACACGGAACGACCGGCGATTTTTTTGCGATCGACGAACGACGATTTATGAACATGTTAAAAGATCAAAATGAACGATTTTTCGATCGTTCGCCGCGTTTACACGTACGATTATCGTTCCAATTCGATCGTTATCGCAAAAATTCGCCCGATAATCGCTCTGTGTAAACGTAGCATTAGACACAGAGTGGGGAGAGGAGTGTGCGGCAGCATGGTAATCTCACTGCTGGTTCTAGAGATAAGTCAAGGTCTCAAAACTCAGACCCAGACCGATCCAAACTTTTCATTTCTCTGTAATACTTTTTTGCATCTGTTTTTTTGTTAACAAATACATTTATGTGCATCCGTTTTGATCCGTTTATCCATTGTCCTCCATTATAAAAAAAAGGATCAAAATGCAAATTTTTATGTACATAAAAAAGGGATGCATTTTGATTTTTTTTTATAATAGAAGTCAATGGAAAAATGAATGCACACAAATGTATCCTTTTTCCCCTTTAGTGTTTTCATCGGTTATAAAAGTATTAAAAAAAACTTATAATCCCCCCAAATAAAAGTTTAAGACCCCCTTGCCCATTATGAAAATAAAAATATAAATAAACATATTACATATCGTAGCGTGCAGAATTGTCAGATCTATTAAAATATAACATTATTGTTCCAGCATGATGAACAGCGTAAACGGAAAGAAAAAAAAAAAAACGCACCAGGATTGCTGATTTTATTAAATTATATAATTACTAAAAATTTTTTAAAAAGCCATTAAAATTTTTCTGTTACACTAATATGATATTAATAAAAACTAGAGATCATGGTGCAAAAAATGATACCCCAACCAGCCCTGTAGGTGGAAAAATAAAAGTGCTATGGCTCTTAGAAGGCAGGGAGGAACATTGCATTAATTTGACCTGGACTTTTGTGCATCAAAGGGCTCTGTCTTAAAGGGGTTAATGACAGGTACTCTTAATAAAGAAATATGTTCAAAACAAGTACCATAGATTGGAAGAATAAGAAAAGTAGTACTGATCATACTGATCATGGCTAATGCTACCGTCTGGTAGTATCTACATTTAAAAGAGAGTATACAAATCAATTGGGGAAACAAACAGATCTCTATTAATAAACACTGACATGCCAAGTAAACAATATTAAAGGGGTTATCCAGCGCTACAAAAAACATGGCCACTTTTCCCCCTACTGTTGTCTCCAGTTCAGGTGCGGTTTGCAATTAAGCTCCTTTACTTCAATGGAACGGAGTTTCAAAACCCCACCCAAACTAGAGACAACAGTAGGGGGAAAGTGGCCATGTTTTTGTAGCGCTGGATAACCCCTTTAACTAGGGTAACAGAATCAAATTGATTTACTCACCTTTAGTCAATGCGACTGGTCCAAAATAGTTTGTGTCCATGATCATTCTGTCCACACTAACCTTGGTGTTAAGAACAGTGCCACGATAACTGATCCCTGCATTGTTAATCAGAATGTCCACCTTTCCCACAAGGTGAAGAATTTCTTTAGCTGCACTTGTTACAGCCTCCACGTCTGAGAGGTCAAATATTACCATATGTGGCTTATGGAACTGCAGAACAAAGCAGAATATTTACAGCTGTTAGATGGGCTGCACACGGACTGATTGTTTGCCATAACTGAGACTATCAGATTTTCTTATTTCTAAAACTGAGTTGCTACATTGATCAAGGAGAAGCTAGGTATGACATGGTAAGAACAAGAAGCTTTTTATAGTAATGCAAAGCATTCTATTCTAGGGGATAATGCCTTCAGAGACTCTCACTGGACGCTGAGAAACGGTCTACATACATAAATGGGAAGTGTTCATGGCCATTACCCCAGATAGAATATCAGACACATCCATACTTGCTAACTTTTTAGAAGGGACATAAAGAATAATTCTACGAGGGAAACAAAGTGGTGCATGAAATACATTTTTCTTTATGTTCTACCAATTTATATAGGACACCACCCCAACCTATGGCTTTTAGATCACAAATAGGACACGTGATCCTTTTAGCACACGCCACAATAAATACAAACCACATAGCAGAACCTTAGCTAAATTGTTGGCTGTCAGGATATGCTGGGAGTTTTCCATACATAATAAAGATATAGGGGGAGATTTATCAAACATGGTGTAAAGTGAAACTGTCTCAGTTGTCCCTAGCATCCAATCAGATTCCACTTTTCATTTTTCCAAAGAGTCTGTGAGGAATGGAAGGTTGAATCTGATTGGTTGCTAGGGGCAACTGAGCCAGTTTCACTTTACATCATGTTTGATAAATCTCCCCCATAGATTCCACACAAGTCCCCCCTCCTTTATAAAGACTCAGGGCCAGACCCACTAAGAAACACAGATCGCCTAAATAGAGATGCAAGACTAGATACCCTAAAATACAGACCCTTGACCCAACACCACACCAGAGCCTCATATTAACACAGTTCACATTAACTCATACAGCTTATCAACACCTATCAATACTTAGGTTGTTGGGAACCCCCACCACACAACATGAGAATGGGGGTTTCTTGTTCCTTTAGTGCATGGAGTGGCAGCGCACAGATTTGATTACTGCTCCATTCACAAGCGACCCCTGTCCCTGTCATTGGAGGGTGTCCCATCAGTCAGACCCCACCAGCCCGATACTTATCTAGCGGATACATTTTAATTTTGCAATAACTTCTTTAATAAATCTTGTTCATCAGAACTGTCCCTTAAAGGGGAACTCCAGATAAGAAAAACTTGTTTTCTATTAACAGTACATATATAGATGTGCCTATACAATGTGTTAACAAAACACAACAATCACTGAACTCAGGGAGAACAGCGAAAAACTCCAATGGAGAACTCATTTACGAGTCTCCATTGATTGTTCCATATAAAATTTAAATATGCAAAAAAGGGGTCCGTGGAGCCTCAGCCACGAGTCTCAAAACACGGGAATAGCCAGATATCCCTCTCTCCAGAGAAGGAAGCCCATTGCCAAGGGGTGCCTCCTAGTGGGGAAAGCACCAAACCACCCTGATACGTAGTCCCTCAGGTCCTCACTCTGTTGCGAGCTTTGGGACCTAAATAGGGAAACACCAGGGTGGCCCCTGTAAGTCAAAGTCTAACTCTGTGGCGAGTATAACGACATAAGACAAGGGTTACCAAGGCTAGGCATCCATCCACAGACTGCAGTTTCGGGGTATTTGTCCCTCGTCAGTGTGGAGCAGGATTCTGGCTACTGGGGCAATGATAAATAGACCAACAAAACACAACAATCACTGAACTCAGGGAGAACAGCGAAAAACTCCAATGGAGTACTCATTTACGAGTCTCCATTATACAATGTATTACCATACCTGAAAAACAAAATCTTCCATGCCTGTGTCTCACATTGTGTGTGTTTGCTGAGCACAGGCTGATAATGCAGTCAGGGGGCAGGGTGGGATGTCACAGGAGGCTTGGCTGGATCACCTAATCCCCTGAGTGATCCACCATCTCTGAATGGCCAGAAGCAGGTGCAGCACAATTTTTTCTGATTGTGATGGGTGGGGGACTGATGATCAGCCGAGGGAAAGCATTGAATTCTGGGAACTGCTCAACCAGAAAGGACAAAAACACAATACAGAACCCCCCCCCCCAAAAAAAAAAAAACAAAAAAAAACTAATGGATTTTTGGTAGTTTCAAAACTGGGATAGACAGGTAAGTAATGCTTTATGCTTCTGAAGAACCTCTACCTTGAGTTCCCCTTTAAAGTGAGCCACTAGTTATGCTACCCTCATAGAGCAACACAGTAACAGACACACTGTTATCACTGGTGTATCACTTATGGAGAAGTATCAAGCAGTTTAAAAAAAAAACAATACACACTTGTCAGAAAAATGAGAGAGTGCCGTTGAGAATCAGTAAATGCAAAAGAACATCTGGTTATTTGCTCTGCCACACAAACCTGAATGGATCCTTTCCGTATGCGACAGAGTTCATTTATCAGATCCTTCAGCCCTTCTTCACTGCGCCCACAAAGCACAAGTTGCGCCCCAGCTTTATAAAATACTTTTGCGCATTCTGAAAAATAACAGGAAATGTGTTCGATTAAGAAAAAGAAATAATGATGTTTAACGGGCCTCCTAGTTTGATGTATCATTTGAGGACGCCCTTGAATATATGAGCCAATGTACTCAAAACTAGAGATGAGCGAACCGGATTCGGGTTTGAGTCGATCCGAACATTCGGCATTTGATTAGCTGGGGCTGCTGAACTTGGATAAAGCTCTAAGGTTGTCTGGAAAACGTGGATGCAGCCAATGACTATATCCATGTTTTCCACATAGTCTTAGGGCTTTATCCAAGTTCAGCAGCCACCGCTAATCAAATGCCGAAAGTTCGGGTTCGGATCGACTCAAGCATGCTCGAGGTTCACTCATCTCTACTCAAAACCCATTTAACAACTAGGATTGCATTGTTGCATTATAGAGGTCCGTTGGTCAGTGTTATCCAAAATAAATAATAATATCAAGCATTGTGCTGCTTCTGTGTCCATCCGGTTCCTGGTCTGAGACAGGACTAGAGACCTGATGTGTCAGGCTAGCTTACCTATTAACCCATAGCTGCACCAGGACGTTATTGAACGTCCTCGTGCCGCTATGGGAGTTCAGAGGGGGGTCGCGCGACGACCCCCCTCTGAACTGCCGCGATCCCGGGTGCCGCATGTAGCCCGGGCTGCGGCACGATTGCGGGGGGGCGATCCCTGCATCCATACCGGGCCGGGGTCTGCTCCATAATGGCGCTGATCCCGGCTCGGCATTCTATTACTTTTGGCTGCAGCAGCCAAAAGTAATAGAACACCGATCTCATGGATTCATGCAGTATAACTATACTGCATGGATCTCTATGAGAGATCAGAGTACATATACTAGAAGTCCCCCAGGGGGGCTTCTAGTATATGTGTAAAGTAAAAGAAAAATGTATTTTTAATAACACAAAATCCCCTCCCCTAATAAAAGTCTGAATCACCCCCCTTTCCCCATTTTATAAATAAAAATAAATAAATAAATTAATAAACAAACATGTTTGCTATCGCCGCGTGCGTAATCGCCCGAACTATTAATTAATCACATTCCTGATCTCACACGGTAAACGGCGTCAGCGCAAAAAAATCCCAAAGTGCAAAATTGCGCATTTTTGGTCGCATCAAATCCAGAATAATTGTAATAAAAAGCGATCAAAAAGTCATATATGCGCAATCAAGGTACCGATAGAAAGATCACATCATGGCGCAAAAAATGACACCTGACACAGACCCATAGACCAAAGGATAAAAGCGCTATAAGCCTGGGAATGGAGCGATTTTAAGGAACATATATTTTCTTTAAAAGGTTTTAATTTTTTACAAGCCATCAAATCAAATAAAAGTTATACATGTTACATATCGTTGTAATCGTAACAACTTAAGGAACATATATAACGAGTCAGTTTTACCCCAGGGCGAACATAGTAAAAACAACCCCCCCCCCCCCCCAAATTAAAAAAAAAACATTTTTTTTTTCAATTTCACCACACATATAATTTTTTTCTGGTTTCCCGGCACATTTTAGGCAAAAATTACATCTGCCATAGCAAAGTACAATTAGTTGCGCAAAAAATAAGGGCTCATTTGGGTCTCTAGGTGGAAAAATGCAGGCGCTATGGCCTTATATACACGAGGAGGGAAAAACGAAAATGCAAAAATGAAAACTGTCTGTGTCCCCTAAGGGTTAAACGGTGTCCCGCGTCTGCCGCTGAGTGGCTGACACGTCATATCTCTAGTCCCATCTCAGGAAGCGGGCGGACACCAAGGCAGCAGGATGCAGAAGCCAGGAAGGTAAGTGGATGTTAAAAGGGTTCCCAGCCAGAGTACCCCTCTAACCTTCTGAGGGCCAGAAAGTAACCCCTTCCCCCAACCCTTCTTTTGCTAACTTTTTTTATAAAATGGTAAATGGGTGTGGGAGTGTGGGACTAAAAAACATTTACCAAATATGTCTTGTTTTTTCTCTGCTTTACAGGATTAGTAGTGGAATCTGTCTGATAAACAGCATCCATTACTAAGCGGGGGCTGTGTTAGCCAGTATAAAATGGCTAACACTAACTCCCCATTATTACCCCAGTACACACCACACCATGAGTACTGGAAAGAGGCGGGGGGGGGGGGGGGGGGGGCAAAATAAAGGGCCCTTTCCCACCCTGGTACTACTAAGCTGCTGCTGTTTGGTTTTTTAACCTGGCTGGTTATGTAAATGGGGGGAACCAGCCAGGTTAAAAAAAACAAAAAAACAAAAACAAAACAGCAGCAGCCTAGTAGCAGCAGCACTGCATCCACACTTTACTTCCTTGGGGCCTGACTGATCGCACTCTGCACCCATATCAGCAAGAAAGAGGTTAAGTAGCCCCCTTCCTTGCTAGGCTGGGTGCAATGCAAGATAGAGGCACGTGGGAGAGAAGGCAACTCCCCTTCCTTAACCCCTACCTCCTTGGGCTGGGCTGCAAGCTGTAAGTAAGGACATAAGTGCTGCATACTCAAAAGATCGCCACCACACTGATTCCAGGGGTGTCAGTCATTCTGAGAGCCTCCGCTCCATTCCTGATTTATAGCCTTCTATATATGTTATTGTATATTAGCATATACAGAAGGCCATATCAGTGTGGTGGCACGGATCTGTGAGTATGCAGCACTTATTTCTTTACTTGCAGCCCGGCCCAAGGAGGCAGGGGTTAAAGGACACCTGTCACCCCCCGTGCCGGGGTGACAGGCTCCGGACCCCTTGTTAGATCCCCCTATACTCACGTGATCCCGCCAGGTCCCGCTTCCTGAGCCGGTCGGGTCACGGAGATTTCAGCGCCCGAAGCCTGGCGCGCGCACTGACAGCAGAGTCAGACGCCCATAGAGAATGAATGGGGAGTCCGATGCTCCGTCATTCTCTATGGGCATCGGACTCATCTGTCAGTGCGTGCGCCGGGCTTCGGGCGCTGAAATCTCCGTGACCCGACCGGCTCAGGAAGCGGGACTCGGCGGGATCACGTGAGTATAGGGGGATCTAACAGGGGGTCGGGAGCCTGTCACCACCGGCTTTCGGCTCCTTTTCTGAGCTGGCAAAAGCAGCTCCCCCTGACGCCAATGTCTTCAGGGCCCCTCATGTAGTGATAAAACCGATGTAGGTTCTGTCATTACAGTGAGGACCCCAAAGATGTCAGTGGTGGGGAGAGCTGCTTTTGACAGATCAGAAAAGGAGAAAAGGGCGAATCCGCTGGCAGGCGGAACTGTGAATGAATGTCTCTGCAGCCTAATGTGTATGCTGCACGGACATTATTAACAGTGGGAGATACAGAGTAACCCCTTGCCTCTAAAGCCTGTTTTGGCCATAATGACCAAGCTAATTTTTCAAAATCTGACCTGTCTCACTTTATGCTCTTATAGCTCAGTGATGCTTTAACGTATGCTAGCGATTCGGAGATTGTTTTTTCGTCACATATGGCACTTTATGTTAGTGGCAAAATTTGGTCACTACTTTGTGTGTTTTTTGTGAAAATCATCAAAATATCATGAAAAATTTTAAAAATTTGCATTTTATGAACTTTGAAATCCTCTGATTCTTAAAAAAGGAAGTTATAGCACATAAATTAGTTACTAAGTCACATTACCAATATGTCTTATTTATTCTGGCATAATTTGGTAAACATATTTTCCTTTTTTAGGGTGTTATGGGGCATAGAAATTTATCTGCAAATTATCAAATTTTCATGAAATTTCCAAAACTGATTTTTTTTAGGGACCAGTTCTTTTATTAAGTTGATTTAGGAGGCTTGTATACTGGGAACCCCCATAAGTGTCCCCATTTTGGAAACTAGACACCTTGAAGAATTAATCTAGGGGTATAATGAGCATTTTAACCCTACGGGGGCTGGAGGAAAGTGTTCACCATTAGGCCGTAAAAAAAATGGAAAATTTTAATTTTCCAATAATATATACGTTTAGATTAAAGTTTCTTATTTTCAAAAGGAACATGAGAAAAAAAGCACCCCAAAATTACTAACACAGGTTCTCCTGAGTACAATGGTACCCCATAAGTGGGCGTAAACCACTGTATGGGCACACAGCGGGGCTCAGAAGGGAAGGAGCGCCAATTAGCTTTTTTTTTTTTTTTTCTCCAAAATGTTTATTGGGCTTTCCAACAAAAAAGTGAAAATTTACATATATGAACAGAGCATGGCGTTTACAAGTGTCTACAGCGGAAAGAGAGCATAGCAAGAATAAATACAACATTCGAACCTAGTGAACGCTGAGAGTGAATAATGCATATTAAGTAACAAGTGTAAGAACCAAAAATTAAGAGCCGAGCAAAGAACTCATGGATGGTATCCTTCAGACCTCCCTCAAGATTTACTATTAAAAAACTGCGTCCACATGTACATTCAGTTGTCTACAGAGATTATGAGATTTGCAAGGCACCTAGGGTGCCTCTTATCGCCTCAGTACAATACCACTTGGTCAACTGGAATGGGCGTACAATGTCACATATTTCCTGAGGGGCATAATGAGTGAGAATAAATGATTTCCACTTTTGGAAAAAGCGGTTCGTGCCAGAGTCCTTGTGCCGCTCCGTGTCAAGTTTGTCCACTCCTAAGAACAGCTTCATTTGTGTAACAACCATCTCCACATCTGGTACATTGGGGAGCAACCAGTTGGTAAATAGACATCTCAATGCGACTAGTAGCGTGATATGAACCAACTGGGGCACGGTCTTGGGTCTGTCTGTTCCTTCTGGGGGCCTCAACTGATGGAATAGCAATTCCGTGGGGCGAAGAGACAACTGGATTTTATAGCGATCACTGATGTACGATATAATGGTAGTCCAATAAGAGACTGTAAATTCACATGTCCACCAATTAGCTTTTTTAATGCAGATTTTGCTGAAGAAGTTTCTGAGCGCCAGGTGCGTTTGCAGAGCCCCTGTAGTGTCAGCAGAGAGAAAACCCCCCATAAGTCACCCCATTTTCAAAAGTACACTCCTCAAAGAATACATTTTTTTTTTTCAAACAAGTTTTTATTGTTTTTCAGAGAGAAAATCTCAATGTACACAAAACACTAAGGCATATGGTAATGAGCTGCCACGCAGCATCCAAAAATGTCAACAGGACCACATAGTGTACAGCCACATATCAATAACAGTTAAAATAACCCCGCCCCCCCCCCCCCCCCCATTTTGCTCGCGGTGTGGAAATCCCTCAGTCACATCAAGACAGAAGCAACTCCATGCTCTTAGGAAGCGGGTTGTATGCGCATTGGCCTAAAGTATCAGCCAGATCAGCCCTCATATACCAGGCTGTGTTACGAAACGCCCAAAATACTCTCTTGATCTCTACTGGATCCAGGAACGCCACTATGAACTTCTTCCATTTTTTTTGAAAAAGGTCTTCGCCCTCGTTTCCCTAGAAGGTTCAGCATCCAGCTGATCCATAGTTAGATACGTTTTAACTTTGCTTATCACCTGCTCAATGGTAGGCATCTGCTCTGTCAACCAACGCTGCAAAAGGCAGCGTTTAGCTACTAGTAAAATGGTATGTATTAGATGGGTGATACATGTGTCATCCGGGGGAATATGGAGGACCATGAGGCGAGGATCCACAGGGATACAGATGTGCTATTTTCTCTTGATCAGAGACACCAAGCGCTGCCAAAAGGATTGCACCCTGGAGCAGGTGAACAAGCCATGAAATAGATCAGTCAGATTCTCCCCACAATTGGGCCAGGCAGTGATTCTCTCGGGGTGGGTCGGCGTCTTAGGGAAACTGAACCTGTAGGTAGCATGGTGGAGAATTTTAAATTGTGTCTCCCTCCATTGCTCGTTTATCACTGCCTTACGTACCGCCGCCCAACCCCTGAGAATTTGGTCACCAAGGTCCGGAAGTGGAAGTTTAGCTTCCCAATAAGAAAACAGCGAAGGGAGGAGTCCTGCAGTCAATAAATTTCTTAGAGTAAGATACAAGCATGACAGGGTGTGGATAGGGGTAGAAGTATCTACAAACACTGCTATTGGGTTAGATGAGAGCTCTCCTTTAAGATTTTTAAGACGTGAAAACCTGTTTGTAAGCTAGGAAATATGCCTGATCAATACCATACTGTGACTGCAACTCCGGAAAGGTGAGATATCTCTGATCCCCCACGTGGATGAGGTCCAGGGCAGTGTGAACGCCCCTTTCTCTCCACCCGACAAAGGCTGGATTTTGGTATCCCTGGGCAAATTCCGGATGGCGCCAAATATTCATATCTTTAATCATGAGGATAGGAAGCCCCATCAACTTCCTGCTGTGTTGCCATGCTTTTATTGTGTCCCTCATCATGAGACAACCTTTCACCTCCTTAGGGAGGTGAGTGTAACTTGTGTGTAAAAGTCCATTTAGGGTCCAGGGGGCAACCAACTGGTCCTCCAGTTCAGATTAGAGAATAAGCTGGAGCCCCTCAACCAGTCAATCCAATGCCTCAAGAGGCAAGCTAAATTATAGCACCTCACGTCAGGGAAGTTAAGACCTCCCTTGTCTTTTGGAAGGATTAACTTCCTCCTTGCAATCCTTGGCCTCTTAGCGGCCCATATGAATTTTATAAAGGAGGAGTTTAACCTATTCACATCCTGATGTTTTAAGAGGACCGGGATTGACTGCAGGGGGTAGAGAAGTTTAGCAAACCCTATCATTTTAAGCAATGAGGTGCGTGCCAGAAGTGACAGGGGTAGATTGGACCACTTCTGTAGATCAGACAGTATTTTTGTGATTATCGGGGGAATATTTAGGGAATAGAGAGCTAGCCATTTTGCCGATCTTAATCCCCAGGTACGTAATAAAGTGTGGGGCCTGTTTAACTGGTAATTGATGTTTCCCATCTCTAGGCCTATCAGTGGAGGTTGTAAGACGTAAGATTTCACTTTTATCGACGTTCACTTTAAAGCCGGATAAGGTTTCAAAGTCATGTAAATATGTAAACACCCTAACTAGGTCCCTATCCGGGTTGCCCAGGAATACCAAAAGGTCATCAGCAAATAGAATCACCTTCAGGGTGCTCTGGCCTACCCGTATCCCCTCCACATCCCGAACCGTTTGTAATTTCCTGGAGAGGGGTTCAATGGCCAGGTTAAAGAGTAGAGGGGATAACGGGCAGTCCTTTCGTGTTCCTACACAGGGGAAAATGAGGGGATAAGAAGCCCGGGGTATGGATACGTGCCTGTGGGGTAGTGCATAATCCCCTTATGTAATCGGAAAAGGGCCCAGAGAATTCCATCCTCCCCAATACTGAATGCATCCATCCCCAGCTCACGCTATCAAAAGCTTTTTCTGCGTCGATGGAAAGGAGAGCTGGGGATGGATGCAAGCCATGACTTTGCAGACATTCATGACAGCCACCCTCCTCTTAACAAAACCTACTTTGGCCGGAGAGATGAGGCGTGGCATGATGAGGGCCAGGCGGTCCGTCATGATCTTCGACAAGATTTTTAGGTCTAGATTTAGCAATGAAATAGGCCGGTAGGAATTGGGGCTCTGTGGATCTTTACAGTGGCGGATTATAATATGGGCGGTTTGGGCGGCCGCCCGGGGCCCGAGGCTCCGGGGGGCCCATGCCACGCCGCCCACATTATAATCCGCTACTGCGGGTGACTCTCTTGTGACCGCAAGCATTATTTTGCTTGCGGTCACAAGAGTCCGTCTGTCCCCCGGCTGATGCGCGGCTGCCGGGGGTGTCCCATGCTATCCCCGGCAGCGCGCGCATCAGAGAGCTCCCCGTGTGCCTGTGGCTGTGACTTCCGGGGCATGGGGAACTCTCTGATGCGCGCGCGCGGGGATAGGACGGAACTCCCCCGTCAGCCGCGCATCAGCCGGGGACAGACCGAGAGGCTCGACGGGGGAACGGACGGCAGGTGAGTACTGTTGGGTTGTTGTTTTTTTGTTGTGTGTTATATGCAAGGGGGGGGGGGCAGCAATGAGGGGGACCATCTATAAAGGTGGGGGGGAGAGGGAAGAGGGGGCCATTTATAAAGGGGGGGAGAGGGAAGAGGGGGCCAACAATGAGGGGGGACCATCTATAAAGGGGGGGGGGAGAGGGAAGAGGGGGCCATCTATAAAGGGGGGAGAGGGAAGAGGGGTCCAGCAATGAGGGGGACCATCTATAAGGGGGGAGAGGGAAGAGGGGTCCAGCAATGAGGGGGGCCATCTATAAGGGGGGGAGAGGGAAGAGGGGGACCATCTATAAGGGGGAGGAGGGGGCCAGCTGACATCCTCTGTGCTGCTGTGACCTCCCCTATAGATCAGCACCCTCCTCTCCTGACATCCTCTGTGCTGCTGGGACCGTGCGACTTCCCCTATAAGATCAGCACCCTCCTCTCCTGACATCCTCTGTGCTGCTGTGACCTCCCCTATAAGATCAGCGCCCTCCTCTCCTGACATCCTCCGTGCTGCTGTGACCCTGTGACCTCCCCTATAAGATCAGCGCCCTCCTCTCCTGACATCCTCTGTGCTGCTCGGACCTCTCCTATAGATCAGCACTCCCCTCTCCTGACATCCTCTGTGCTGCTGTGACCTCCCCTATAGATCAGCACCCTCCTCTCTTGACATCCTCTGTGCTGCTATGACCTCTCCTATAGATCAGCACTCCCCTCTCCTGACATCCTCTATGCTGCTGTGACCTCCCCTATAGATCAGCACCCTCCTCTCCTGACATCCTCTGTGCTGCTTTGACCTCTCCTATAGATCAGCACTCCCCTCTCCTGACATCCTCTGTGCTGCTGTGACCTGGGGGGGGGGAGGGGGGGCAACAGCAGGAAACCAGGTGGCAATATGTTTATTGGGGGCAGTGGAGGTGGGGTGGACAATGCTTACTGGGGGTAGCAGTAAGCGACCAAACATTATGTTTATTGGGGCCAGCAGGGAGGGGAGGCAGGCAGTGTACATTTAATCCGCCACTGGATCTTTACCCGGCTTTAATATTACCTTTATATGGGCCGTGTTGGAGGAACTAGGCACCGGACAACCTTCAAAATAGGTGGTATATAGGTTGCAAAGTGGCTGGCCCACCTCTTCTGAGAGGATCTTATAGAAGTCCCCCGAAAACCCATCGGGTCCCGGGGCTTTCAACAGTTTCAAATGTGAAATCACTGCCTTGATCTCTTCTACCGAGACTGGCGCATTCAGTAAAGCCCTGTCCTCCTCAGACAGAGTAGGGAGGCAGGCGCCGTCCAGCCAGTTAGAACCCTGCTGGTGTCCCAGCCTGTCAGGAGAGACCTGCTTACTGTACAGCTTTTCATAGAACCCCTTCAGAACCCCATTTATCTTTTGGGGGGGGTGTCTCGTAACTTGTCCCTGGTCATCCTTCAGATGGGTAATGGTCTGGGAGGAAAAGGGGCCTCTGGCAAAGCGGGCAAGAATTCTACCCGCCTTATTCCCCTGACAGAATTGTAGTGCTTCAAAATAGGACCTTTGTAATCCCTCCTTCTCAATCCAGTGTTCATATACTGACCGGGCTTGTTGCCAGTTCTTTCTAGTGGTATCTGAGGGGGTTGTTAAAAAGGCAGAATACGCCTCTCTAAGTGCTTTACTGAAAGTCAGAATTTTCTCAGTTACCTTCTTCTGCACGGTGGCTTTGTAAGCCATAATACGGCCCCTTAACACAGCCTTGGCCGTGTCCCAAAAGAGCTGTGGTTGGGAAACATGAGCATTATTAGTCAAGGCGTATTCCAACCACCACCCTTTTAGGAGGGTTTTGAACTCATCGTCCTTGGCCAGTCCTGTTGGGAACCTCAATATAAATTCGGTGCCTTTTGGCAGCTGAGTTGTGAGCGTACACAACATAGGGGCATGATCTGAAATAATCACATGCTCGATGGAGAGGGACTCTACTCTGTGTAGTAGTGGCGGAGCCAACAGGACATAATCAATTCTCGACCATGAGTCGTGAGGAGGTCGTGAGTAAAATGTATACTCCCTGGAGTCAGGGTTCAAGTGATGCCATGAGACCACTAGGGAGGTCTTACGGCACAATGAGGCAAGTGGGGTCAATCTAGGGGAGGGGGCGATGCGGCCGAGCGCGCCCCGCATACGGTCCTCAGTTAAGCAAACTACTTCATTCATGTCACTAGCCACGAGTTTGTTCGGGGTTGGGTCAGCTAAAATTCTATCAGCAAGGTCAGAGAAGAAGGAGGCATTACAACCGTTTGGCCCATACACATTACAGACCATCAAGTCTTCCGATGGAAGACGTATATGAATTGTGCATATTCTACTCTCTGTATGACAGTACACTTGTGTGATCTCCCCTCCAAATGAGCAGTTGACCAGAATCAGAACTTATGGTTCACTGCAGGAGATCCAAACACATCTTTAACCCACAGTTTCTTAAGTCTAAAGAAATCTTCTTCTCCTAGGTGGGTCTCCTGCAGTAAAACAGGATCCGGTCTAAGTTTTTAAGGTGTTTTAGGACCATTACCCTCTTATGAGGGGATCTAAGCCCCTTTATGTTCCACGATATTATACATAACATGGGTATAATTGGTACAGAGCACAAAAAAGTGACTGTAAATAGGAATTTCACCCCGCGAGCAAACCTTCCCCCCCCACCCTTCTCCCCCTAACATCCCCCCTCCTCCCCCCAACACCCCCCCTCCCAACAAAAACATCAAACCCAACGACCAGCCCCCCAGAAGGCCAACAACACCACCGGCGTCCTAGAGGCTTAGTCTGTAGACCTCACTTTTTTCCACGCAGTGCACCATCTCACCAAACTGACCACCACCTTGCTGCTTTGACCGTGGACAAGGTTTTAAATGTCAGCATCCTGTGAGTGAAAGATCCATTACCGGTAGGGCTGCAAAGTTTAAAGCAGTAGTGGGGGGAAAGAAACAGTAACTGGACGTAGTAGAATTCACATCCGCAGAACACGTGATCAAATTAGGATAAGTAGTGAGTGTACATCACCAGGCCTAGGAACAAAGCCGAGTCATCCCATAGCGTCGCTGCTTGGCACAGAAGCTCGACGTCTACGTTGTTCCAGAGGTGGAGCATACCAATCATCCTCTTGGCTGTGCGGATCACATGTAGGGTCGTCCCGTTGTTGCCTCTGCGGAGATTTACGCTGACGATTCTCGTTGGGGTGATCTCGCGACAGTCCTCCGAATATATCTGCCATCCCGCTCTTTGCTTCCTCCGGTGTCCGGTAAGTAGAGTACGAGCCATCAGCATGAAAGACGCGGAGTGTCGCTGGGTAGAGAAAAGCAAAGCGAATGCTGCGGCTGTACAGAAATGAGCAGATCGGGGCAAATAGCTTGCGCCGGCGGGTGGTCTCAGCGGAGAAGTCTCTGAAGATCAGTAGTTTAGCGTCTTGGTAATATAGTCCCTCCGAGGAGCGACGGAATTCTCGTAGGATCTCAGACTTATCAGTAAAGTCCAAATAGCAGACTATGACTTGGCGAGGGCGTACCCGGTTGCGTAGTGCTTCATGGGAGGGGTCTCCCTGTTGTCCCCGCATGTCGGGACCGAGTCGGAGGGCCCGCTCCACCTTGCATCTGCAATGTAATGTCTGCAGAATAGAACCCCCCCAAAAGTCACCCCATTTAGGAAAGTGCACCCCTCAAAGAATTCATCTTGGGGTGTGGTGAGCATTTTGACCCCACAGGTATTAGAGGAAAGTATTCAAAAGTAGAGAGTAAAAATGAAAAACTCGAATTTTTCCAATAATATGTTTGTTTAGTTTGAAATTTCTCAATTTCACGAGGAACAGGAGAAAAAATGTACCCCAAAATTTATAAAGCAGGTTCTTGTGAGTAGAACGGTACCCCATATGTGGGCATAAACCACTGTATGGGCACACAGCAGGGCTCAGAAGAAAAGGAGCGCCAATTAGCATTTTCAGTGCAGATTTTGCTGAAGTAGTTTCTGAGCGCCAGGTGCGCTTGCAGCGCCCCTGTAAAGTCTACAGAATAGAACCCCCCCAAAAGTCATTCCATTTTGGAAAGTACACCCCCTCAAAGAATTCATCTTGGGGTGTGGTGAGCATTTTGACCCCACAGGTATTAGAGGAAAGTATTCAAAAGTAGACAGTAAAAATGAAAAACTCGAATTTTTCCAATAATATGTTTCTTTAGTTGGAAATTTCTCAATTTCACGAGGAACAGGAGAGAAAATCCACCCCCAGGTAATGCGGGGTGGTTACGGGCAATCTGGGGTGGATATGGTCAACATGGGGTGGTCACAGGCAACCTGGGGTGGATACCGACAACCTGGGGTGGTCACGGGCAACCTGCTGTGGTTACAGACAATCTGGGGTTGTTACAGGCAACCTGCTGTGGTAACGGGCAACGTGGGGTGGATACGGGCAACCTGCTGTGGTTATGGCCAACGTGGGGTGGTTACGGCCAATCTGGGTTGGTTACAGATAAACTGAAGTGCTTATATGTAATTTGGGTTGGTTACGGCAATCTGGCATGGTTACGGGCAATCTGGAGGGGATCGTTGGCAATTTGGGGTGGTCAGAGGCAGCGTGCGGTGGTCAGAGGCGGCGTGCGGTGGTCAGAGGCGACGTGTGGTGGTCAGAGGTAATGGCCATTACCGGAGATCACTGCTATAACATTGATAGTGGCGATCTCCGGTACGGGAGCCGGGGGACATACTAACGGTGGCGGTGGGAGGAGGCAACGTGTCGCAGCCTCCTCCCGCCGCCCGATCGGCGGCAAATATCACATCTCCCCCATAGACGCTGCGGTCGCATCGACCGCGGCGTTTATGGGGTTAACTGCCCAATCTCACATAGGGACACCGGGGGGAGGCAGGGAAAGCATGACGTTTGTTGCATTAACTACCTGCTTTACATGACGTTTCCCAAACGTCATTTTGCGGCAAGGGGGTAATCTTGCAAGACTGCTCTGTAGCTCAAGAGCACAGGGGATGCCGGAAACATCCTGCAGGGCTAACACATGCTGAAAAATTTCAATTTTTAAGAATTGCTATAGCGCCTCACAGAGGCAATAAAAATAATAGCTATTACAAATATGCAATGGAACTTAAGGCCATTGCATTACTGTAAAGTCATTTTCCGGCGATAGGTTCACTTTAATTGGGCACTTTTCCCTAAATGGCCAGATGGGTGGAAACATCAAAAAGGGGTGTGAGCCTTAGTAATGCCTTTTCAGCATCGTATTCACACCCCAGACTTATATTCACACTTTTTTTAAATATAGTTTACACATATCTGACTATAAAGTGCCACCTAGACAGTAAAATCCCTTGATATCAAGAAAGGGGGCACAGCAAGAAAATGAAAATATAGATCCAAACTTTTGAATCTTCCTAAACCCAAACCTGTCTGGTTTTGCCCATAGCAACTAATCACAGCTTAGCTTTCATATCTTAATGAGTTCTGGTAAAATGAAAACAGAGATGTGATTGGTTGCCATGACAAAACCAGACGGTCACTGGTGATCTGAAGGCTCAAAAGCTGCGCGCGCTGGGAGTGGCTGCCATACACAGCTGGAATCCTGACCCAAGTGCCACAATCAGATGAAATTCTGATCTCTGCAGTTTAATCCTCTGGATCAGGGATCCCCAATATGCTTCTTGACAGCCACATGTGGCTCACAGCAGTCTCCTGGACCAGTCTGTCCCCTTGAGATGAATGTGAAACATCCGTGGGCACGTTCTTTGACCTTTGAAGGTGTCTTTCCATAGGGAGCTGCTGTTGTCTCCTTTATCTACTGGTGTCACATGTTGCTGCAGTGCTGTATAGATCTCTTTACAGCAGCCTCCTCAGACAGAACAGGAAGTCTCACCTTAGTTTTAGCCCCAGTAGTGGGAATGAAAACTGCAAGATTTCAGGATAATTTTACAATCTATATAGAAAAACATCACAAGAAATTCTTAAAAACCATAAAACACTATTTTAACAATAAGAGGAAACAAAAAGGAGAGAGGGGCGACTCCTGGTGCAATAACGTGGGGGGCTAGTGTGTCTATTCCAGTGAAAAATGGACTCACTCACGTTGTGGAGTTGTGCAAATGATAGGCACAACTCTACTGTAGGTATATGATGTCACTCAGTCAGGGACCGCAGCTATCCCTCGGGTTGCCGCCACCGAAGGTGGGTAGGAACATGCAGAGTTGTATCTCAGAGGAGATCACAGGAACCAAAAGAGAACCTGTAGGAGGGTCAGCACAGGTTGACGTCCAGGAGACCAGAGAAATCACAGTAGGAGCATCACACAGAGATGTGACTCAATCCTTCTGTTTAATATCACAATGCGTTTCGGCCTGTCTATCAAGCAAAGGTCTGTGAATAGACAGACCAAAACGCGTTGCGCTATTAAACAGAACAATTGAGTCACATCTCTGTGTGATGCTCCTACTGTGATTCTGCTGGTCTCCTGGACGTCGACCTGCGCTGACCCTCCGAGGGGTTCTCCTTTGGTTCCTGTGATCTCCTCTGAGATACAACTCTGCACATTTTAACAATAAGTCATTTTCTGATGACACATTCCCTTTAAGCTTATTTGCTGCCGGTGCGGAGGTGGCAGAGCTACTGGACGTATCGCTATGGCTGCCTAATGCTGTGATGACAGAAATACATAATGTGTTGGGGACATTGTAGCATGTTCACCACTCCCACGCCCATCCACTCCTGCCCAATCCCACTATCAGCGGACGATTCCGCAGCGGAATTCTGCCCCTCTTGCTCTGTGTAAACGGGGCCTTAAGCTGTGCAACAGACTTGCAATGGACACTCCCGGTATGATATATCATCATGATGCCAGGAGCGCCGAAAGCGTTTGAATCTTCGCAGGACTGTACTGACACAGCCCCAACTACATCTACCTTACCTACATCTTTAGTTTCAGAAATTCCGCCAAACTGATTTATCCTGATTTATCCTTAAGGGAAAAGAGATCATGCTCATCAATTAAATTTCTGTCCACTTATGCAAGTGAAGAAGCCCACTAGGGCCACATATCAATTTAAATTCCCCATTAGGGCCACACAGAATTGAGGAAATAAATACAGGGTAATTTTTTTATACTATTGTGTTTTACATTTTACCTTTGTTCTGCTTTAATTCATGTAAACCATCTAATGGGTTAACACACTTCCCACATGCTGTCCTCAACTCTTTGGGTGCAGTTTTTAAAATGGGACAAATTAATATACAGGCCTCTGAAAGCCACTTCAAAACTTACCTGGTCCCAGAATCTGTTGAAATAAGCATCTTACAGCTATTACCACATAATGAGACATCCCGGATATAAACATAGGGTTGTGTCCTCAAGGCTAAAACAGCCCATGTACTTAAGTGGTTAAGCATCCAGATACCAGGGTCGTCGCCGACCCCGGCGAGGCCGATCCGAGGACCTCACTAAACCATCCAATCGGTAGTAGCGACGGGCAGTGTGTACAAAGGGCAGGGACTTAATCAATGCGAGCTTATGACCCGCACTTACTGGGAATTCCTCGTTCACAGCTTTATCAGACACTTTATTGGCAATGTGTTTACCCATGTCTTACCTTTGCCCAATCCGGATGTAGCACCAGTAACAACAACAGCAGCATCCTGGATGTAAGCGCTACTACGTAACCTCTGAAGAAGCCTGAACAGACTGTAGATCCCAATACTGCCAAATAGTAGAGGAATAATAACCAATGACGTCAAGTCCATCAGTGTACGCTTTGTGCCAGAAACACCCTTCCTGAGGAAGAGAAAATATGACATAAGAAACAAGTCACAGCAAATAACTTAATGTGTCATAGAAACCTGTTATAAGTTTGGTTGGATTGGTAAGGTATAAGACTGGTTGGGATCTGGGTGCTCAAAGTGTAACTATCATTTGTAAAAAAAAACAAAAAAAACTCTCACATAGTGACATGTCAGAAGTGTGTTAGACATGTCAGATCATCGCTAGAATGAAGGGGCAGAAGCGTGCAATCTCCACTATATGGAGATGAATTACATAGATTGCTAATACAAGCAGTCTACAGAATTATAATGGGAGCCTATGGAACTTCCAGTTTAGTAGACTACATTTACAGCAGAGCTGAAGGGGCAGAGCACAAACAGACCCCCATCGATACAAATATATAAATATATGACGTCAGAAATTTTTACAAATGATAGTTACACTTTAAACCCCCACTGATTGCTATAAACAGTGGGGAGAAATGCTCATTGAAAGCTTCTCTACTTGCTGCAGGTGAGAGATTCTAAAGAAAGTACGAGCATGATTCGTTCCGGGACCGTGCTTGTAATCCAAATCCACTCTTAAACCAAAGCATATTTTCCCATAAGAAATCACTGATATGCAGACAATTGGTTCCACACCCCAAAAATAATGAGTTATTATTCTGAATAACACGTAAAACAAATGAAACAAACAGCAGAATATGTGATATTATAAGTTACTATACAGTAACTGAGAGGATGGGAAACACAAGGGCGGACAGAGACTGCAGGGAGCAGGAAGGAATGAGCAGGTCAGATGTTGGCACATGCATGCAGCGCTCTCTGTCCAGGGAGAGAGGGGTAACAGCTATGGAGAGAAACTCCACAGTCCTGTCCCCTGTAGTTAGCCCGAGCCTGAAGTGGATCTGCCATGATTTGGAAAGTGAGGGAGACTTCCTGGGTCAGAGTACAGTGCTGGAAACCCCACTTTGCAGACCATTCCCCTCCCCCACTCCCACCCAGTACAGGGTGCTCTTAAACCAAAGCAATGCTCTTAAACCAAGTCACAATTTTGAAAAACTGTGAGCTCTTAAACCAAAATGCTCTTAAACCAAGTTACTCTTAAACCAAGATACCACTGTATGCTATATTGGGGATCAAGTCCCAGCATCTCATAGGATGCAGGCCTGAAGTTCCTGCTGCCTGAGAATAAATGAGAGCCGGGACCACAGTCTCATAGATTACCATTAATATACTATACTGTCATGGATTAAAATGCTGCAGGGCACGCAAGTTCCCCCTGCTCACATCAGCGCACGTCCAGGCTCGTTTTAAGTTCACCAATGGCCATCTTCATGATTCAAAGGAGACATGGTAGAAGGTCATGTGGTCAGATAAGACCAAAATAGAACTTTCTGGTATCAACTCCACTTGCCATGTTTGGATGAGTACAATGACCAGAAACACACAGCCAGGGCAACTAAAGAGTGACCCGAGAAGAAGCACTTCAAGGTCCTGGAATGGCCTAGCCAGTCTACAGACCTGAACCCAATAAAAAAAAAAAAAATCTTTGCAGCAAGCTGAAACTCAATGTTTCCCAGTGATAGCCTTGAAACCTGAACGATCTGGAGCAGATCTGTATCAAGGGATGGGACAAAATCCCTGCCTCAGTGTGTGCAAACCCAGTCAAGAACTACAGGAAACATCTGGCCTCTACAAGTGATAATATTTGCTACATGGAGCTTTGTTAAGTTCTGTTTTTTTAATTGATTCTAATGGTGCCGTATCACAGAGGGGAGGGGGTTTCGTCACATTTAGGGCAATTCCGCATGCAACAATACTAAATTTTTTTTTCACATTTATTTGAAAAATAGGAAAAGGGGGGGGGGGGGGGTTAAACTTATTTTTGGATTAATTTATATTTTTATTTATTAAATACATATTGCTCTTACACACCTTTGTAGTCCTTCTAGGGGACCTCTGAGCAATAACACGATTGCTGATAGAGATCAATGCAGTATCTACAGTTGTGCTCAAAAGTTTACATACCCCGGCAGAATTTTTGCTTTCTTGTCCTTTTTTCAGAGAATATAAATGATAACACAAAAACTTTTTTCCACTCATGGTTATCGTTTGTGTGAAGCCATTTATTACCAAACTACTGTGTTTTCTCTTTTTAAATTGTAAGGACAACCAAAAACATCCAAATGACCCTGATCAAAAGTTCCCATACCCTGGTGATTTGGGCCTGATAACATGCACAGAAGTTGACACAAATTGACAGAAATTTCGGCCACAATGGCCAGAAAAAGTTGTTTGGGATGCAAAGAAAAACCCACAAATAACATCAACTGAAGAACTTGAAGAAAAATGGGCTGCATGGTCGAGTCGCCAGAAGAAAGCCATTATTGCACAAATGCCACAAAGTATCTCACCTACAATACAGCAAACAGCACAGAGACAAGCCTCAAAACGTCTGGAATAAGGTCATTTGGAGTGATGAGACCAAAATCGAACTTTTTGGCCACAACCATAAACGTTACATTTTGAGAGATGTCAACAAGGCCTAAAATGAATTGCTGAATGGGATTGCTGATGTTTTGGGAATGTGTGAGCTACAAAAGCATAAGAAACGTGGTCAAAGCTGAAGGAAATATAAATGCAGCACGTTATCAGCAAATAAAGGCAGCAAATGTGCACTCATCAGCCCAGAAGCTGTGCATATGTTTGGATGTTCCAACATGTCAATGATCCAAAACACAAGGCCAAGTTAACCGGTCATTGGCTACAGCAGACCAAAGTGAAGGTTCTGGAGTGGCCATCTGAGTCTCCTGGCCTCAATGTCATTAAAGGGGTTGTCCGGCGATAAAAAATTATTCACAGAATAACACACATTACAAAGTTATACAACTTTGTAATGTATGTTATGTCTGTGAATGGCCCCCTTCCCCGTGTCCCACCACCCCCACCCGTGTACCCGGAAGTGTGGTGCGCTATACATTACCTGTCACGTGCCGACCACGGTCTCCGATCCTCAGCAGTGACGTCTTCTTCGGGAGGCCAGCGGATCTTCCCGAGTGCTGGCCGCCCTCTGCAGCGTCATCCGAAGCTCAGCCGCGATTGGCTGAGCATAACTGTGCTCAGCCAATCGCGGCTGAGCAGCTGATGACGTGGCCGCGTCATCAGCCGCGATTGGCTGAGCACAGTTATGCTCAGCCAATCGCGGCTGAGCTTCGGATGACGCTGCAGAGGGCGGCCGGCACTCGGGAAGATCCGCCGGACTCACGAAGAAGACGTCACTGCTGACGATCGGAGACCGTGGACGACACGACATGCGGTGAGTATAATGCACCACACTTCCGGGTCTAGCGTGGGTGGGGGGAAACACGGGGAAGGGGGCCATTCACAGACATAACATACATTACAAAGTTGTAACTTTGTTACATAACTTTGTAATGTGTGTTATTCTGTGAATAATTTTTTATCGCCGGACAACCCCTTTAAGCCACTCTGGGGAGACCTCAAGCAGTTCATGCAAGACAATTTAAAGGAACTGGAGGCTTTTTGCCAAGAAGAATGGGCAGCTTTACCATCAGGGAAAATGAGGAGCCTCCTCCAAAACTACCACATCAAGCTGTCATTGATGTTTGAGGGGGCAATACACAGTAATAATAACTGGGGTATATAAACTTTTAATCAGGGTAATTTGGAAGTTTTTGGTTGTCTTTATGATTTAAAAAGAGAAGACACAGTAGTTTGACAATAAATGGCTTTAACCAACCACTGTTGGGTAGCAATTTTAACATGCAAGTAATGCTTCTGATCTTTTTGTGGGAGTCTTCAGCTACAAATTCTGCACAAAAAGTAGTCTTTGGTTGGATCAGGGGATGGTTAAAAAACAAACAAACCACAGTCTGGAAGGGGGTGGTCGTCTCAAAGAAGTGGTCTGCTCGGGAGTTTTCACTGTACATAACTCTCCATGCTCTCCTAGTGTCCTCCCGTGGTCCCCCGATGACTGCAGCCACCTCTACTTCAAAGACAAGTTTGTCTCAGGAGTGACAGCCTACTTAGCCAATCACTGACTGAGACGGGACAGCACTGCAGCCAGTGATTAGCTGAGCGGGCTGTCACTGCCGACACAAGTCCATCCCAGAAGTGCTGATGGGAGTATTAAGCAGAGGACACTGCAGGAGGGCATCAGGGGAGTACAGACAGGCAAGCATATGATCTTTGTTATTTTCTATATACTTGCAACAACACATAAAAAGTTTTCCCATGCCGGATAACCCCTTTAACTTGGGTCTCACACAATTTTCTAAGTTTTGTTTAAAGATTTTCCAAGGTTTATTTATTTATTGGTAGTTATTGTTTCATTTTGGGTTTCTGCACCACAATTTTAGTATCATTTGAATCACATCTCCACATAAATGTCCTATGATATCAATTCATACGTCTAAGCTTTTCCATTAAATCATAGATAATACTTACATATGTGCTGTGAAAGTATACAGATTGCATACAAGCAGTGTTTATTTTAAAACATGAAGTTCCCTTGTTTCCCTTACAAATCAGCAGATTAAAAATACTGTGATAACATTCACCTTATGTAATATGGATAGCCATCCCTGAAACAAAATTACAGGTGATACCAAACACTGGTGATCATGAATAAAAATGATGTCTTCTAAATATCAGTATAAGAGTATATATAGCACACATGCCCCATACTTTGTATAAGTAAACTGTTGTGTTAAGACGCTTACTCCCAAAATCTAAAAATACAAACACTGGGCTGGGTGACTTGTGTTGGAGTTGGTTCAAGGCAGTCAGTGTGGAGGCTGTGTTGAGTCCAGGGTGAGTTACTTGCATGAAGAAGGAGGCATGCACCATCACACCCATCTCCAGCATCAGAACCCTATAAAAAGGCTTAATTTATGGAACTGCATCATTGGTGTGCACTAATAATTCTACGTACAAGCAACCATGTCTCTAGACACTAACAGAGCACTCATCCGGGCCATTTGGCAAAGTATAGCATCCCATGCCGAAGTATATGGAGGAGAAGCTCTGTACAGGTACATACATGTATTTTTTTGTCATTTGTTGTATGGAATAGTTCTAGTGGACTCTGGTTGTTCCATATCTTTATTTCTGTTTCATCTACTATTGTGTATAGTATTAGGTGATGTATTTATTAAATATAATTTCTCTTTTCTTGTAATTGTCCTTTTCAGGTTGTTCGTTGCCTACCCACAGGCCAAGGCCTACTTCCCGCATTTTGAAGTAAGCAAGGATTCTCCTCAGATTAAGGCTCAAGGCAAGAAAGTAGTTAATGCTCTGACTAAAGTTGTACAACGTCTTGACAACACTGATGGAGCCCTGAGTGACCTCCACACTAAAGACCTGGGAATGGATCCTAAAATTTTTCCAGTAAGTTTTACACTGTAATTGCTACTGCAGTAGAACACTGTTGTTGGGGACTATGGTGGCTATGAAATGCAGGATCTTAAAGTAGTCCAGGCATTTTCAATTTTTGACAGGTGGTAGGAGCAAACATAGCAATTGAGCATTGTTTACCTCTCCCCATGCCAGAGATGCGCCGTCAGATCGGCCCCAGGACCCCCATCCCAATGGACAGGCCCAGGTCGTGGTGTTGGCAGCGCAGGAGATCCTGGAGCCCAGCGGGGGGTCGGGGAGTAGGGGTTCTTGGAACGGTGATCCAGTGCTAGAAAGGTACTGGGAGAGGAGAGTCTGGATGGTTTGTTATTAGAGATGAGCGAACCTCGAGCATGCTCGAGTCAATCCGAACCCGAACGTTCGGCATTTGATTAGTGGTGGCTGCTGAAGTTGGATAAAGCCCTAAGGCTATGTGGAAAACATGGATATAGTCATTGGCTGTATCCATGTTTTCCAGACAACCTTAGAGCTTTATCCAAGTTCAGCAGCCCCCGCTAATCAAATGCCGAAGGTTCGGGTGGACTCGAACCCAAACCCGGTTCGCTCATCTCTATTTGTTATGTTTCCCCCTTCCCCTGGAGTTTGATATTTTTTACTAGAGGCCAGACTTCTCTCTTAAGCTATGACAACCTGACATCATGTATTTGTGTGTTTTCTTCATTTCCAGCTGTTTGCTCGCCAAATGCTGGATACAATTGCTGTCAACCTCCCTGACAAGTTTGACTCTGTTACTTAACAGGCTATGGAGAAGTTGATGGCTGCCATTGGAAAAGCTCTCACATCTAAGCACCCTTAAATGTCTTAAAGGGGTTATCTAGTGCTACAAAAACATGGCCACTTTCTTCCAGAGACAGCCCCACTCTTGTCTCCTTGGGCAGGGTTTTGCTGCTCAGTTCCATTGAAGTGAATGGAGCTTAATTGCAAACCACACCTGAACTGGAGACAAGAGTCATGTTGTCTCTGAAAGAAAGTGGCCATGTTATTGTAGCACTGGATAACCCCTTTAAGAATGACAGGAGTTTCATCATCATAACCTTCCAGTAGCTGATTGTAACATCTAAGAACATGTGATGTGAAATAAAGTGGACTATATTATAATTAGTTAATTAAAAGTCATTTGTTTTTGTGAAAAAACTTTATAGATTTAATAGGAGTCAGGTTAACATAATGGGTTTAATTACAGAATGAAAGATTGGTTGTATTCAGTGGTAACTAGCAGTTATCTGCACGGCGAACAATCATAAATCAATATAGTTTCATTAAGGTGAAATCTAATTCCTATCAAATGCATCAGCAGACTATAAATATATAAAAAGAATAGGTAACATCGATTCGATATGATATTCAAATGCATAAAATAGAAATCAATGGGAAATTTTTATCAACCAAACAGACTATTATGTAGAGATGAGTGGCACTATGCAAGAGAGTTCATTGTTGCAGAAGTCCCTTCACCTTCTGCAACCATCTCTCTCTCCCTGTGACCTTTTTTTTTTTTTATAACAGTGACACTTTAGCTCTAATCTCTAACAAAGTAGATTTCCTGTTTTGAATAGACTGGATGAAGACCCTTACTAATAAGTAAAAACTAAAAAGTCATTGTCCACAAGGTCAGCTTTACAATGTACTGACTAGTATTTGTATGAACAATTAACAAACAACTCACTCATCCCATTAACATAATCTGCATCTTTCTTTACTAGTCCCAGAGGGTGGGGGAGACCCTGGCTCGGGTGGTTTCGGGAAATAGTCTAGATTTTGTTTATGACCATCTATAAAATACTGTCAGACCGCTTACTATTTGTTGCTGCACTAAATGTAAGGTCATGCTTAAAGTATCACGGTCATTTAATTTTTTTTTGCAGAAATCAATAGTACAGGCGATTTTAAGAAACTTTGTAATTGGGATTATTAGCCGAAAAATGCATTTTATCATGAAAAAGCAGTTTGACGCTCTCCACCCTGTCTTCATAGTTTTTTATGGAGAGGGGAGGGGTGGAGAGAGATGAAGCACCAAAACAGGACAAAGAGTTAATTTACAGCTACATCACCAGCCTATCTCCTCTGTCAGCACGTACCTCTCTGACCTCTGAATACTGCTTTCACACAGGTCCCACTGTGAAATTCTTTGTTCTCTGCTGACAACTAATCTCACCCCTTCATAGAACAGACAGGGCCTGACTGATGTCAAAGAGTTGAGATTTCCTAATAATGAGAAATGAATGAGAGGGGGGGGGGGTACATGGGAAAAGTCTTTTTGAATGCAGATAATGGCATATGCAGATAATGGCCTAATAAACCCAATTGCAAAGTTTTTCAAAATCCCACTACTATTGATTTCTGAAAAAAAAAAAAATTTAAAAAAAAAAAAAAAAAGACAGTGACACTTTAAAGGGAACCTGTCACCCGAGAAAAGAAAAGCCTGCCCGATCCCCCCGATACTTTATCCGCAGGTACATCCCCCCGATACTTTATCCGCAGGTACATCCTCTTTAATCTGACCCAGGGATAGCACTGCGGTCCGGTTCCCGTGTACGGCGCCGTTCTATAAATGGGTCCCGGGCCATAGCTGAAGCACAGGAGGCGGGCCGGCCCGCCCCCTGTGGGAGGAATCCCCAGCCCCTGTATGACGCGGCTCCAATGATTCTGTTCTTATAGAGGGGAGTGAATTCCCTCCCACTAGGGGTGGGCCGGCCTGCCTCCTGTGCTTCAGCTCTGGATAGAACGGCGCCGTACACGGCAACCGGGCCGCGGTTCAAAAAAACTGACCACAGCACCGTGACGGCGCCATTCTAACAGAGCCCTTTGATGCACAAAAGCCCGGGTCAAATTAATGCAATGTTCCTCCCCGCCTTCTAAGAGTCATGGCGCTTTAATTTTTCCACTTACAGGGCTGGTTGGGGTGTCATTTTTTGCGCCATGATCTCTAGTTTTTAATAATATCATACTGGTGTAACAGAAAAATTTTGATTGCTTTTTATGAATTTTTTTGTGATATATAATTTAATAAAATCAGCAATCCTGGTGCGTTTTTTGTTTTTTCCATTTACTCCTTTCACCGTGCGGGAACAATAATGTTATATTTTAATAGATTGGACAATTCCGCACGCTACGATATGTAATATGTTTATTTATTTTTATAATGGGCAAGGGTTTTTTTTTAACTTATTGGGGGAGGGTGGTTATAAGGGTTTTTTTTAACACTTTTTTATTACACTTTTTTTAACATTTTTATTTACTGTAAAAAATGCAATCATTAGATTGCATATACTGATCTTTGCTATGCCATAGCATATTATTCACGCTTTTGTCTAAATGCAATGCCTTGTGCTCTGTTGCATACACTATAATCACCCGGACGAAGGCGCGCGTCGGGGTGGTGGCGTCCCGGAGGATTTACATAACGGACCTTTAAGGTAGTTTACTGGCTGGATCCCTAGAATTTGTGGGGTAGTGACAACAATTAATAGGTGGATCATAGGACTAATGTTATGATGTATGCTAATCTAATGAATTTTATGCACTAGCACTTTGGCATTGTAAAATATAGCATTTTTTAGCATTATTTATTGCGTATTGCACTTGATCCATCTGTTGAACAATATGTGTTGTGGGTCAGGGATTGCAGCAAATAGTATGAGTCAATAAACAAAAGAACCACCTCCGGGATAGCCACCGTTCTTTTTAATGTTAGGTTTTCTTTTTTTTTTTATGAATTGTTTTAAAAATGTATACTTAATAAAAGATTAAATTTTCTTGCTACGTAAGTTCAGCATTTTTTTCTTTCTTGGATAAATATGCCATAGCATAGCATAGATCAGTGTTATCGGCGATCTATGTATAGAGCCTACCTGAGAGCAGACTCTACACATAGATCGCTGAACCGACAGGACGGAGGTAAGGAGCCTACCCCCGCCTGTCAGTACATGCGATCAGGACCCGATCACTCAGTGACAGATGCTTGATCTGTCACTGAGCACCTTAAAGCGACTCTGTACCCACAATCTGTCCCCCCCAAACCACTTGTACCTTCAGACGGCTGCTTTTAATCCAAGATCTGTCCTGGGGTCCGTTCGACAGGTGATGCAGTTATTGTCCTAAAAACAACTTTTAATCCTACAGCGCTTTGTCTAACGGCCAGGGCTTACATTTGTATATGCATTAGGCTGGCACACCCTCTCTGTCCTTCCTCCCAACCCTCCTCATTATAAGGGTACAAACCCACTTGGCGTATTTGCTGCGTGAATCAGTCTTAAAAATAAGCAGGCAAAACGCAGGTTGGCTTTATACGATTGTTCTGCGTTAAAATACGCAATTGCGTATTTTTGAAGCGTGAAGCTTGTTGTTAGCAAAGCATCAGTTGTTAAAATACGCAATTGCGTATTTTTGAAGTGTGAAGCTACATGCGTTTTTCGCACAGGTTGTTAACAACTGATACTTTGCTAACAACAAGCTTCACGCTTCAAAAATACGCAATTGCGTATTTTAACGCAGAACAATCGTATAAAGCCAACCTGCGTTTTGCCTGCTTATTTTTAAGACTGATTCACGCAGCAAATACGTCAAGTGGGTTTGTACCCTTAGGAATGATCCAGGAACATTTACTGCTGTTTAAGCTTTGCACAGGTGTATTAACGATCCAGCCCATGTGCCGGGCTACCACAGGTGGGGAATAGGAAGCAATCTGCCTGGAGTATTCCTAATGATGAGGAGGGTGGGGAGGAAGGACAGAGAGGTTGTGCCAGCCTAATGCATATACAAATGTAAGCCCTGGCCGTTAGACACAGCGCTGCCTGATTAAAAGTTGTTTTTATGACAATAACTGCATCCTCTGCCTAACAGACCCCAGGACAGATCTTGGATTAAAAGCAGCTATCTGAAGGTACAAGTGGTTTGGGGGGGGGGGGGGTCAGATTGTGGGTACAGAGTCGCTTTAAACGCCGTAATCGCTGTAGATCGCGGCGTTTAAGGGGTTAATGAGAGTCGGTTCGGCCCCGGACTCAGTGATGTGAGTGGCAGCGCTATCCCTGCAGCACATCAAGAACCCTGTCAGTCAGGAACGTATATATACATTCCTACTGCACGGGCTGTGTGCAGTAGGAACGCATATATACATGTTACTGACGTGAAGGGGTTAAGAAACTTTGTAATTGGGTTTATTAGCTGAAAAATGAATTTTTATCATGAAAAAGCTGTTTGAAGCTCTCCCCCTGTCTTTATGGTTTTCCTATGGAGAGAGAAAGTAGAGGCACCAAAACAGGACAACAAAGTTTTTTGACCTCTGAATAGCACTCTGAACAGCTTCCCAGCTGTGTAATCCTTTTTTTCTTGGCTCTCAGGTGCCCGCTAATCCCCCTCCTTCCTCCTCCCCTCTCCATAGATTAGACAGGATCTGACTGAGGTAAAAGTCGAGATTTCCTGATTCTGAGCAGTGGATGACAGAAAGGAGAAGAGGGGGGGGCTGGGAAAAGGCTTTTTAAATGCAAATAATGGCATATATGCCTAATAAACCCAATTACAACGTTTCTTAAAATCGCCTGGACTATTGATTTTTGCCCCAAAAAATTTAACGACAGTGACTCTTTAAGAACATACAACAAATCCTATAAAAATAATCTGACTGCTTGAGGCTAACACATAGGACAACAGTACTGATGAGGTCTATTTTTACCCATATTCCACTACCTCATCCAGCTTCATTTCTTTTTAATCCATGCACAGAGCTGGACTTGGAAGCAGAGAGGAGGGCATTTCATGTCCATGATTCATCTCTGACATTCACATTGCACTTACCTGATCTGTATAATACACATAAGCTTTATATAAGTTGTTTAGGTAACCATATAATTAAAGGCAGTCTGTCAGGATATTTTAGCCCTCTAAACTGCAACATAATTTATACAAGTAATCGGAGTTAATTATAAGGGCAATCTATGCCAGCTGGCATTGGTTTCTTAAGTTGTGTTCCCATATGCATGCAAATAAAAGCATGTATTTGACCCCCCCCATGCATTCTGCAATAGCTGTGTTACATTTACCTGGAGTTTTGGCAACATTGTATAGCCATTTAAGAATGCATAGGGGTGTTGTTTCCAATACAAGTGGGTAGAGGTATAACTTTAAGTCAGTGGCCCCAGTGAGACATCTGTCACAGGGCTGCTCAGTTATAATGCCTAATTATTAGCACTGGCCTCCTCAAATGGGGAAGACTTTATGGGCCCCTCTAGCTCCAGGGCCTGGGTACAACTGCACCCCCTATAGGTACATCCCTGCATGCATGGACTGCAATGTGGAGATACGGATGGCAAGCCACACATGTGCTCAATTTATTTATTGACCGGAGCCCTATGAATAAAAAAACCCACTTTATTAATAAATTAAGTGACTAGGAGTGGCTGAAATGTAAAGTAGTTTGAAGAAGTTTTGTGGGCGGCAGGATACGCTATGTAAAAATCTGTGGCACCACTCCCGATGCAGGTACCGATTTCTTCCAGCAAATGATGCAATGAAAAGCACTGCTGGAAGAAATCCGTACCTAGCGCATGCCTGCATTGGGAGCATGGCAGGAGCGGTGCTACAGATTTTTACATAGCGTATCCTGCCGCCCGCGAATCTTTATAGGTACCCCTTAAAGGTATGTCCTTTAGATAAATAACAAAAAGAAGCAAAAAAGGTAGGAATTTATAAATTGGTGTAGTCTTGGATTTTGTGTCAAAAAGTCACATATTTTTGTACAGTTGCTTCTTTACTTGAAAATTTACAACATTTGGTTCCTTGTGTTGCTATTCCAAAACTGATTCTGGATGATTCTACAGAGTCTAGTAGCCAACAGCCCTTATTTAGTTAGTTCACGCGTTGAAAATGCTTAAAAGTTAAACATTTGGAAACTAGAAAAGTGTGGTCATACTGTAAATGTGCCTTTAGGCCACGTTCCCACGTGCTAGTGAATGCAGGCGGTCAAAACTATTGTATAAGCCACGTGTTCATCGACATGCTGGAATACAGCCTCATTTATCAAGGGTTAGAAGCCTTAGCAACCAATACGATTACTACTTTCATTTTCAAAGGGAGATGGAATCTGATTGGTTTCTAGCGGCGGCTGCCTCATTTTTCTTTTACAATAGTGAAAACATTTCCCATTGTACCTTCTGCTCCTTGGAGACTTACTACAGTTGTCAGTAATAACAGAGAGGGAGGTGACAACCTGAAGCTGATCTTACCGACTTCAGTGATATCTTTTGGACCCGCACAGTGAAGCACAAAGAGCAAGAAAAAGTGTTACTTTTCCTCCTTCAGTAAAATCCCTTTAAGCCTCTCTTGTCTAGCATTCAGTGGGGGTTCTCAGAATCCGGACAATGACTGATCAAGACATTTGACACATCAAAAGTTTTTTTAAAATTATAGTAACACATTAGGATTTAGGATTAGGAAAAACGTGTAAAGAAAGTAAATTGCATTCAGATGGCTGGAGCTGTGCCCACGTGATGAATCCTGGCATGTCTATACATATCTATACTTACCCTGAGCCTAGAGTTGTACTTATTGCATTTATTCTTTTTATTGTTCTTTACAGGGCTACAAATATTGTACCATTGGTTTCTACTACATGCCAAGAAAACAACAGAGACAAATGACACGTGTTCTTGGACATCCTATATATCCCCAGGAGAAGAAGCAAAGTCTTCTTCTTGTCAGTAAGATTCCTAACACTTACATGCTGATAGACAGGTCTCCTAAAAGAGCACATAGCCATAAAACTGGCTCAATAAAAGGGAGACAAAGTCATAAGAAAACACATGAAATAATACAAAAGGGACATGACAGACTCACCGGCTCTCTCCTCCACAGCTCAGCAGCCCCTGAGTGTTCACATACTGTCACAGACATACAAGGTTCATGTGACATTACAAGAATAGAAGCTGGGGAGGCAAAGTCCTTGAAGTCAGGATACTATGCAGGGCTGCTCTGTAACACCAGGTTTTAACAAAGTACATCCACAGCCACATACCAGATGCACACAAGTATAATATAATATAGGAATAGAGGAAAATATAGGAATATATAATATACAGGAATAGAAACGTCCACTACCTATAAGAGCAATAAAGCTGGTAATATCGGCAGCATCACTACACAAGAAATGCTTATAGAGAGAATAAAGACAAAAACTTAGCTCTGCAATATGACAGCATCTGAAACCATTGCTTATTATAAATCAGTGACAGACCTGAGTGGCCACATTTCCACATGGTTGTGACTAGGGATGGTCCGAAGCCTCCGAGGTTCGGGTTCGTATGAACCCGAACGCTCGGCATCAGATTCCCGCTGTCTGCCCGCTCCGTGCAGCGGGTGGATACAGCGGGAGGACCGCTTGGAAAACTGGGATACAGCTTATGGCTATATCCCAGTTTTCCAGGCGGCCCTCCCGCTGGATCCGCCCGCTGCACGGAGCGGGCAGACAGCGGGTATCATTACCGAGAGTTTGGGTTCGTACGAACCCGAACCGAACTCGGTTCGGACCATCCCTAGTTGTGACTGAATTGGTGTAAATTTCCGCACTATAACTGCACCTTTCAGTAACTCAAGAACCGTCAGATTTACATGATACACATGGCTAATTTGGGAGAAACTATTTAGAACATGATTTTGACCTATTTTAACATAATTTTTCTATCTTGTTTTATTTAGATATAAAAAGCATAAAAATAGTAGTACACTGTCCACATCGTAGAATAGAACAGAATACTAGCCAGAAAAAAAAAAAAAAACTGTCAGTCCCTATGAAGTGTATGTTAAAGTTTAACAGTCCCTGCATAATCTTAAAGCGAATATACCATCGGGTACATTCGCTTTAAGTTTCGGCTATGGATACAATGGTGCTAGTGCAGATCTATTCATTGGCACATGGCCGGGGATGAAGCAATGGAGACGGGTCGGCCCGCCCCCCAGTCGGAGGAAACCCCTGCCACACTGCAGCTTCATTGATTGTAAAGAGTACCTGTCATTAAAAATAACTTTTGAAATATATCATCAGGCATGTCAAAATGTATTGATCATAGAGGGTCTCACTGCTAAGACCCACTGTGATCAGGATACAGCACAGGAGAGAGCACAGGGGCCATGCCATCCATTCCCCGGCAGCTCGCTAATTCAGTGTAGGTCCAATAGTGATGGAAAAGCCTACAATCCCAAAAATGCAAATGTCAATTTACGTAGAATGGAAAGGATCCAATTCATTCTATGCCTAATGACACTTTTTTTTTTTTTTTTAAGGTCAGGTACTCTTTGAGGGTGCGTTCACACGTACAGGATCTGCAGCAGATTTGATAGCGCAGATTATGCTATTAGCGCTCGTTTGCTCCTCGTTCCCCGCTCGCTGCCGCCGCTATTCAACGCGGCGTCAGCGAGCGGGTGAGTGCGGGGAGCTGCGGGGGGGCTGCCCGGTGGATCGCTGATCGTCCGGGCAGCCCATAGGATATAGCAGCGTCTGCTGCCGATGCTCCTATTCAACGGAGCGACGGCAGCAGATCGCTGCTATATCAGTCGCTTGCTTTTCAACATGTTGAAAAACAAGCAACTGCAACGATCAGCCGACATGAACGATGTCGGCTGATCGTTGCACTCTATTCCACGGGACGAATATCGTTCGTAGCGGCAGATATCGGCCGAATACGAACAAAATTGCTCCTCTAAACGACCCGTGGAATAGGGCCTTTAGATTCAAAGCAAAGCTGCAACTTCAAATCTGCTGCGGATCCTGTACGTGTAAACGCACCCTGAGGCTATGCTTGAGAACTTCAAAGAAAATGCTTAGAAAGAGAAATGCATGCGTTTTTAGATTCCCCTTGATAAGCAGAAATTGGCAAAACCTGATGTAGCAACAGCATTTCTTTCTTAGGCTGGGTTCACACTACGTATATTTCAGTCAGTATTATGGTCCTCATATTGCAACCAAAACCAGGAGTGGATTGAAAACACAGATAGGCTCTGTTCACACAATGTTGAAATTGAGTGGATGGCCGCCATTTAATGGCAAATATTTGCTGTTATTTTAAAACAATGGCTGTTGTATTGAAATAATGGCAGTTATTTACTGTTATATGGCGGCCATCCACTCAATTTCAACATTGTGTGAACAGATCCTTTCTGTGTTTTTAATCCACTCCTGGTTTTGGTTGCAATAAGAGGACCACAATACTGACTGAAATATACGTAGTGTGAACCCAGCCTAATGGTGCGTTTACACAGGCAGATTTATCTGACAGATTTTTTAAGCTAAAGCCAGGCCCAGACCATAAACAGGGAACAGGTCATAGAGGAAAGACTGAGATTTCTCCTCTTTTGAAATCCATTCCTGGTTTTGGCTTCCAAAATCTGTCAGATAAATCTGCCTGTGTAAATGCACCATTAGGCTGGGTCCACACTGCGTTTTTGCAATCCGTTCTTTGCAAAAAAAGGATGAAAAAAAGCATGCATTTGTAAGCATCCGTTTTCATCCGTTTTTCCATTGACTTCCATTGTAAAAAAAAAAAAAAAAAGGTATTAGTCTTACCGGTAAGACTGTTTCTCCGAAATCTTCACGACGGCACCACAGGAGTTAACTCTACCCCCTAGGGACAGGAAAAAGCACAACACGAGAGGTTAAAAGCCCCTCCCCTTCCCACAATCACCAGTGTATTATAACAACCTTTGGCACCACGTGAGTACTATATATATATTTTTATACACAGTATAGGGTGGGGTGTTGGTGCCGTCGTGAAGATTTCGGAGAAACAGTCTTACCGGTAAGACTAATACCTTTTTCTCTCCTCATCTTCACGACGGCACCACAGGAGAATGCCAACCATTTACCTTAGGGTGGGACCACAGCCTGAAGAACCCCTCTCCCGAAGGTTAGGTCTTCATTTCTCTGAAGCTGCAGTCTATAATGCTTCGTGAAGGTGTGCGGAGAGGACCAAGTGGCTGCTCGGCAAATCTGGTCAATCGAAGCTGAAGCTCTCTCTGCCCAGGTAGTGGATATTGCCCTGGTGGAATGGGCTTTAATTCTCAGTGGAGAAGTGAGATTCTGAAGAATGTAGGATTGTTCTATAGCGTTCCTAATCCATCTTGCCAAAACGCTTTTTGAGACTTTTTTGCCCTTATTTTTCCCCTGAAATTGAATAAATAGGGATTGTTCTTTTCTCCAAGAGCTGCATGCATCTAGATATTGTAAGATTGCTCTCTTTACGTCTAACGTATGGAATTTCCTTTCCAAGTCGTTTTTAGGGGATGGGCAAAATGACGGAAGAATTATATCCTGAGACTGATGGAAGGATGAAACCACCTTTGGTAGGAAGTTTGGGTCGGTTTTTAATGTAACCCTATCGTCCTGTATCAGGAAATAGGGTTCTCGGATAGTAAGAGCCTGTAGTTCACTTACTCTTCTAGCAGACACTATTGCTACAAGAAATGCAGTTTTGTATGAGAGTAGCTTAATGTCGGCCTCTTCCAGAGGTTCAAAGGGTGCTCTGGTGAGACCTTCAAGCACTGAGTTGAGGTCCCAGGGTGGATGAAGATTCCTTACAGAAGGTGATTGCCTCTGAGCACTTCTAAGAAATTTCTTAACCCACCTATGTTCAGCAATGGGATAGTCGTAGATAGCTGATAGAGCCGCAACCTGGACTCTTAAAGTAGCTGGTTTTAGACCTTTAAGGAGACCTGCTTGGAGAAAGTCTAGAATTTGTGTAATGTTCGGGTCGGCTGGAAAGGATGGTTTAGTGGGGCACCAGGAACAATACACTTTCCATATCTTCGAGTATATTTTGTTTGTAACAGGTTTTCGACTTTTTTGAATAGTAGTTATCACGTCTTCCGAGAGACCTCTACTTCTCAGCATGCACCTCTCAGGATCCATGCTGATAGCTTCAGTGACCCCGGATCTGGATGGAGAAGAGGGCCCTGAAATAGAAGGTCCGGTTCCCGCGGTAATTGGATCGGTGGTTCTGTTGTGAGGTTTTGAAGTAGACCGAACCACGATCTCCTCGGCCAGTAAGGTACAATCAAGATTACTGTTGCCTGATCCCTCAAGATCTTTTGTAGGACTCTGGGTATCAGAGGAATAGGAGGAAAGGCGTATGCCAGATTGTAGTTCCAGGGAATGCGCTAATGCATCTGTTCCCAATGCCCCATCCCTGGGATCTAGAGAGAAGAAGTGTCGTGTCTTCTTGTTCTGAGATGTGGCAAAAAGATCTACCTGTGGTTGACCCCATCTGTTGGTCAGCTGTAGGAATGTCTTGTCGTTGAGGCACCATTCTCCTGGATGGACTGTGTGTCTGCTTAGGAAATCTGCATTGACGTTTTCCGAGCCTCGAAGATGAGTGGCACTGAGTGAAAGAATATTTCCTTCTGCCCATAGAAATATCTTGGCCGAGATGTTCTGTAGAGCATTCCTCTTCGCACTGCCCTGGTGACGAAGATGTGCGACTGTTGTTATATTGTCCGACAATATGTGTATATGACAATGTTTTAGATCTTCCTCTGCTTGTTTCAGGGACATCAAGACTGCTAACAATTCCCTGTAGTTTGATGACCGTTTCCTTTCTTCTGGGGACCATAGACCCTGAAGGAGACGTCCCTGTACTTGTGCTCCCCATCCCGTCAGACTTGCGTCCGTGGTCATCGTAATTTTGGGAGCTGGATTCCAGTGGACACCTTTTGAAAGATTTTCTGGGTGTTGCCACCAGTTGAGGGACCTGAGTACCTGTTGAGAAATAATCATTAGTTTATCCAGACCTGATTTATGATGATTCCAGGAGGATAAAATGTGATTTTGTAGGATCCTGGAATGTGCCTGGCACCAGGGCACCGCAGGGATGCAGGCTGTGAATGATCCCATTAGTGACATGGCCTCTCTAATTTTACAGGATCGTTTACGTCTGAAGCTCTTTACTTTGTCTATTAAAGAAGACTTTTTATCTGTAGGGAGAAAAGACATTTGTCTGGAAGAATCCAAAAGGATCCCCAGAAATACCTTTTGTGTGCTTGGATTTAAGTCCGATTTTTGCTCGTTTAGAAGCCATCCTAGGTTTCTCAGAAGATCTGATGTCACCTCTAGGTTTTGTAGAAGCTTCCGAGGGGTATCTGCAATCAAAAGAAGGTCATCCAGATAACAGACAATACTTATACCTTTTAAGTGTAGGTAAGAGGCTACCTCCCCCATGACACTTGTAAAGATTCTGGGAGCAGAAGAGATCCCAAAGGGAAGGGCTTTGAACTGAAAATGTTGAACCCTACCGTCCATCCTCAGTGCAAATCTTAGGTAGCGTTGAGATGATGCGTGAATAGGAATGTGGTAGTACGCATCTGTAAGGTCTATCGAAGCCATCACTGCGTCTTTTGATATCAGAGGAGTGGTGGTCTTTATTGATTCCATCTTGAATCTTTTGTATGTCACAGCCTTGTTTAAAGGCTTCAAATTTATGATCAGTCTGTAAGACCCGTTTGGTTTCTTCACCAGAAACAGGTTGGAGTAGTGTCCTCTCCCAAGTTCCGTCACTGGGACTGGAGCTACTACCTCTGAAAGAATAAGTTTCTTTACACTGTCCAGTAATTCCCGCTGTAGATGAGGAGAGGATTGGCGGGATATTAGAAATCTTTTGGGAGGAGGCTGGGAGAATTCTATTTTGTAGCCCTGCTGAATAATGTCCAAAATCCAAGGATTTTGCGTTACCTGACTCCAGGTCTCCCCATACCTGGTCAGTCTCCCCCCAACTGGACCTCTGTCATTGTTTATCCTGAGAGGCCTTGGCGGGGTAAAAAATATTCTTGTTTTTTCCCCCTTTTTGATAGCTCCAACGGCCTCCCGCTTTCCCCTTATTTACCGTTTGATCCTGGTACCTAGGTCTCTTATAGGGTTCTTTCTTTCTTGGAGGCTTTACTTCTGGTAAGGCCTTCTTTTTGTCTGAAGTTTTCTCACAAACTTTATCCAGACCTGTTCCAAATACGTAATTACCCTCGAAAGGGATGCCACATAATTTGGCTTTGGATGTATTATCTCCAGCCCAGTCCTTTAACCATAATGCACGACGTGCAGCGGTAGTAAGTGCCCCGTCTCTGGCTGCTGCTCTTACTGATTCGGCAGAAGAATCAGCTAAGAAGGCCGCCGCATCTTTTAGAAGTGTAATGGAATTAGATATATCTTCCTTATCACTTCTCTTTATATTGTCCTCCAGTTGTTCCAACCACACCTGCATAGCGCGGGCCACGCTTGTAGCTGCGATATTGTTATTTATTGAGAAGGAACTTATATCCCATGATTTCTTCAGTAGACTCTCTGCTTTGCGATCCATGGGATCTTTTAGTTGTGAAGAGTCCTCAAAGGAGAGCACCATCTTTTTAGACACTTTGGCTAACTGTGCATCAATTTTTGGTGCTTCATCCCATTTTACAATGTCCTCTTCCTTAAAGGGAAGTCTCCTTTTGATTTCCCCTGGAATCATAAATCTCTTTTCTGGTTCCTTCCATTCATCCAACACCAGAGATTGAAGGGTCTCATGAATGGGGAACACAGTCTTATCCCTTGCTCTAAGTCCCGCAAACAATTTGTCTTTGGGATTTATGTCCTCCTGTATTACTTCCATACCAAGGGCCTGTCTTACCGCATCAATAAAGGGTCCTGTGCGCTCGGTGGGAAATAAGTATCTTTTAGGACGCTGTTCTGTGATAACCTCCTCTTCACAGATAATTACAGAGTCTGATAAATGATCGGATTCATGTTCAGATTCTGAGGACGAAGATCTTCGTCTTTTAGATCGAGAAGATTCTCCTGATACACTACCCGCCGCTGGATCTGGCGGGGCTATGTTAAGGGGAGTGGGCACTGAAGCTGGTAATACTGGAGATATAAACGGAATCACAGGAGGAGCAGGAGTTACTACTGTCGGGGCAGTAGTCTGCATAGATGTTTTTATCTCATCCTTCATCATCTTCCTAATTTCATCAAGAAATGAAGATCTGTCCTCTTTAACAATGTCCGCAATGCATGTGGCACAAATGTTTTTCTTATAGGATGATGATAGGCGATTATTACAAGTAATACATCTCCTTGTAGGGATCGTCTTAGATTTCTCCTTTGATTCCTTATCCTTATCCTTATCTTTATCCTTATCCTAAAAGAACAAGGATATTAATACACTAAGGGTAACACCCAGTGCAAAAATATAAGGAGTAGGAGAGGGTGTGCTACAATAGTACAGAACCCCAACCCACAGAGTAGTCATAGATACCCACACACATATATGAGCACTCACCACCTGGGACACCTTGGGAGACTTATCAGGCGCAGCAGCGGCTGCCGAAGAGGAAGAGGACTCCATCCCGACTGATCAGACCTCATCAGATCGGACGACCCGCTCCTCTTATGTACCTTGTCCCAGCGGTTTGAATTTCGCGCTTCCGGAGTGCTACTTCCGGGTGTGACGTCAGTATGTCCCCACGTAACGTGAGGACGTCACTGTGACCCGCCGCCTCACTTCCGGTAAACTCGCGCGACCGGAAGTACGTCAGGACGCCAGGCCGCACCGGAGAAGACCCCGCACTCGCCTGGCCGCAAGTCCGCTGCTACTTACCCGGCGGCGGGTCCATACTGAGTCTGCCTGCGCTCTGGAAAGCCGACCCGGAGGGCGGGATTCCGGCAGACTCCGCACACCAGGATGGCCAGAAGCCTGGACCATCCTGCTACCCCGGACCCGAAGATCCACAGCTGCTCCCGGGAGGAAGGAGGGCGTACCTCGATCGACCCAGCTGAGGGGTAATGCTTGTCTTTTTATCTTCATGGGGTTCTCATCTTCCCGACGGATCCCCACCTCTCGTGCCTGCCCTGTTAGGGACAGGAAAAAGCACTGGTGATTGTGGGAAGGGGAGGGGCTTTTAACCTCTCGTGTTGTGCTTTTTCCTGTCCCTAGGGGGTAGAGTTAACTCCTGTGGTGCCGTCGTGAAGATGAGGAGAGAAAAAAGGATTAGTTTTTTGTTACGGACACAAAAACTAACTAAGTAGCTAACACTACTTTTGTGTCGGTTAAAAAAAAAATTATCCGTTTTTTTTTTACAATGTAAGTCAATTGAAAACCGGATGCACACAAATGCATCCTTTTTTTCATCCGTTTTTGCAAAAAACGGATTGCAAAAACGCAGTGTGGACCTAGCCTTATAAACAACTTGACGCTCCTGGTGATACAGATTACACTGCACAGTCCAGACACAGATTTTGCTTCTGAACAAGAGAAACGCAAATGTGGAGACACAGCCTAAAAAGCATTCTGCTCCTGAGACACGGAGGGGACGGCAGCATATCCCAAACACTGTGTGCAGGTGAAACTGTAATGTCCAATAGCAGCACAATGTCACCGCTGCATCGCTAGAACAAGTGAGGAGAAGCACACGAGTCATTCCCAGTGACAGATCAAATCTGGGTGAAAACAAGGGGTTATCCAGGATTAAAGCGGTACTATCAGCAGGTTCTTCCTAGAGAACCTTCTGATATGCCGCAGTAGCTGTGTATCTCCATAGTACATAGCCATTAGTTTAACCCCTGTCCTCCCCCGCATTGTAAAATGTAAAATGCTCTTATGCAAATTACTAGCATAAGAGCATTTAGGGCATTGCTCAGGGCCGTAGAGCATTGCCGCACCCCACCCAGCCAGCCCCCTCTGCATATTCTTAACTGCATAGTGGGCTATAGAGCGTATAGACACTGCCGCTGCGCAGGGAAGCAGTCCCGCCGTAGACAGGCTGCTTCCCGTGCATGCGTGAATCCCCCGGTCCGCCGATCCTCCCTGAGGTCCCTCAGGACATGAGTATAAGATAGACTTTATACTTATGTCTTTAGAAGCCTCCAGAAGGATCGGCGGCGGACCGGGGGATTCACACATGCGCAGGAAGCAGCCTGTCCCCGGCAGGACTGCTTCCCTGCACAGCGGTAGTGTCTATACACTCTTTAGTCCACTATGCAGTTATGAATATGCAGAGAGGGCAGGTTAGGAGGGGGCGGGCTCTCGGGCCCTGAGCAACGCCCTAAATGCTTTTATGCTAGTAATTTGCATAAGAGCATTTAGCGATTTTATAAACAATGCGGGGGAGGAGAGGGGCTATGTACTAATGGCTATGTACTACGGAGATACACAGCTACTGCGGCATATCAGAAGGTTCTCTGGAAAAAAAAAAAACACAGTATCACCCGTGTCCTCAGGTTGTGTGTGGTATTAAAATTCAGCTCCATTCACTTCAGTGGAAAGGAGACGCAGAACCACACCCCAACTGAGGACAAAATTGGTGCAGTTTCTTGAAACCCTTGATAACCATTTTAATTGGGTACTGCTACTCTTATACAGAAAATAATTAAAGGGCCGATTCTTTGTCGACCACGATCCCCTGAGGTCCTCCTTCTGCCTCTTTGGGTCCCCTTCTGAACACTTCCACCACCACTCAAGAATTGGTCTGGTCAGTGACAGCCTGCTCAGCCAATCACTGTCTGAAGTGGGAAAGCATCATGGCCAGTAATTGGCTGTCATTGCCAACATAATTCAGTCTCAGAAGTGACAGGAGAGTTCAGCTGGGGACCCCAGGGAAGCATGGAGAGTCGTGTTGAGCCAACTAGCTGAACCCAAATGCTCAGCATTTGACTCACAGTGGCTAAGGAAGTTGGATGCAGCCCTAGAGAGTCCTGGAAAACATGAATACAGCCATAGGATTCCAACTTCTTCAGCCACTGGGAGTCAAAGCTGAGCTTTCAGGTTCCGCCGAACCTGAAAGTTCGCAAATTCCCTCAACACTAATGATGAGGTAAGACTACAGCCTTTATTATGTCCTATACAATGGGCAAAAATATATTTTTTAAAAATTTAAGAACTGGAGTACCCCTTTAACACAGAAACCTAGTAGACCCCATCATAGAATTTTTAACCAGAAACCTCTACAGTTTTCTGTATGCAATATTTTACAATTGCTCTCTAAGGCTGTGCTCATATCACACGTTAATGTTTACTGAAGGCCCTATTCCACGGAACGATTATCGTTCATAAACTCGCTCCAACAACTGCTTGTTAACGATAATCGCTTCGTAGAAGAGATGTAAACGAGCGCACGACAAAGGCGAAATCGTTATATTGTCGTTCAAAATTGTTTTACAGCATGTTGAAAAAAAATCGTTGGTCTTTCAGTCGTTCGTAAAAAGGTTAAAAAAAAAAAAAGTAGGTGTGTTGTATGGTCATGATCACCCCAGCGAACGTTTTAAACGACCATGTAACGACCGCAAAATAATCATTACACTACATATATCGTTAAAGTTCCCACGTGTGTTATTGGTTATGATTGTTAACGAGCTGTCGTTAGAGCGAGATTATGAACGATAATCGTTCCGTGGACCCCTAGATGGGTCAACCAGTAAAGTTGAGAGAACTTCAGAAAACTGTCCCGTTCAGCCGCGATTGGCATTCAACTCCTGGCGCTTGGAGAAGTTACATGCTGCCCAAGGGAGTCCTGGAAACACAACGATTTTCTACGGGTGTTGTTTTGAGTACCAAACAGCAGCCATGGTTTAGCACATTTCAACAGCCGTAATTGCAATAACAGCTGCTAAAATGTTATTCTTGTTCAGTGAAATATGGCCGTTTTGGGTGTGTCTTTACTTAAAGGGTAACTATTAAGCTTCGCAGATTGCAGGATATGCTGTGAAAAAAACCTGCTGCAGGTCTCCTAATGCAGGCACGCTCCAGGCACAGATTTCTTCCAGCAGTGCTTTTGATTGCAATAGCAGCAGATTTTTCACAGTGTATCCTGTACCTGCAGAACTTTAAAGTCACCCTTTAAAAGGTCCATTAATTTTAATAAAAAGGACAGTAAAAAAAAACAAAAAAACTACATGTGAACAAATAACATTCGCTGTTCACGCAATAACGGCTGCAAATTAATGACACAAACATTAATTTGACGGCCGCCGCTAAGTTATTTTATACAGTGTGTGACCCAATGGCCGTGGTTTCCATACACTTTAAGGCTGGGTTCACACTATGTATATTTGAGGCTGTATTTGTGAGGCTGTATAGCAACCAAAACCAGGAGTGGATTGAAAACACAGAAAGGCTATGTTCACATAATGTTGTAATTGAGTGGATGGCCGTCATTTAATGGCAAATTTTTGCTGTTATTTTAAAACAACGGCTGTTATATTGAAATAATGGCAGTTATTTACCGTTATATGACGGCCATCCACTCAATTTCAACATTGTGTGAACAGAGCCTTTCTGTGTTTTCAATCCACTCCTGGTTTTGGTTGCTATGAGGACCTGACTTGAGGACCAAATACTGCCTGAAGTATACAGTGTGTGAACCCAGCCTAAGAATGTAAACGGACGGGGGGCGTGGTTTGCCATGAGAGGAGAAGGACGTGTGGAGTGAGAGCTCCGTCCTAGGCCATAGCATTTGGGGGCTTTTTAGCATCTTTCATGGGGCTGAAGAAACCGAAATCCAGCAGGAAGGTGCCGGCTGCACCCTAGTCCCCTCTGACACCGATCTCTAACTATTTCGCTCCCCTCGCCAGCTTGCCGGAGGACTTGGTGAGTGTGAACCGGGAACCGGCGCCATCTTGTGCAGAGCCGCGCACCCAGGGAGCGAGACAGACCCGCCGCAGCACAGCTACTCACCAGGACGCCGATCTCCCGCATCCGCCTGCACACCCTGACACGCAGCACCGGAGCAAGACTGGGGGTAAGCCACGGGGTCCCGAGAAATCGGCAGCTACCCCGCAGCTGCGCCACGAGGCGCCGCCATTTTGCCCTGTGAGTCTACACCCGACGGAGGGGAGGGCGGATCAGAGTCAGTCACAAGCAGAGAGTGACTGGGCACCGCTGCAGCAACATTCGGGGGACCAGGGCAGCAGCTGCTTATCCCATCCCGGAGACTCCAACTCTCTCCCGCTGCCCTGTGACAGATCGCCGCCATCTTGCCCTCACGAGCGGTCTGACCCCCCCACAGCAGACTCTGTGCTGACTCCAAATAAGCACAACAAGCAGAGTCCAGGGACCCTGGGTCACAGTAGGACTCCTGTGTCAGGGTTGAATAGGCTCAGTGTCTCCCAGTCTCCTACAACAGCTGCCCTGTATGCTGTCCACCTAACCTCTGCCTCTCCTCAGGACTGTTCTGGGCCTCCATCACCTGCTACGGCACCGGGGACCTCCCAGTCCAGAGAAAGGTGCTCTGGTGACTCTTTTAGTACTCCCTCCTCTGGGACTATCCTCCCTCTCACTGCTCCTGAAGTGCAGTACACCCACTACATTTCTGCAAACGCGACCAGGTCCTGGCCCCTGGTTCCAGGGACTTTAGACACTCAGTCTGCACAAGAGTCACCGTCTACTATGGCTGCACCAGCTCACCTTTCTCAGCTCCCTGTCCGGGTGACAGCGAAACAGTCAACGGAGGGTGCGACCTCGGTGCCTATCCGTAGCCCCCAGCCTGCGCAGATGTCATCGACCCTGCCTCAAGGTGAAGCGGCTGCTATCCTTAGTGCCCACCCAGAGTTGCAAGCCCTCTTAGCATTCCTACCTTCTAAGCAGGATATAGAGACCATGGCCTCAGACCTGAAAGCGGCTTGGAAGCAGGATCTGGGTGTAGTCAAAAAGGACATTTCCACCTTGCAAACTCAAGTTGGCGACCTGGAAACCTTTCAGACCACGGTCCAGCGATCCTTAGAGGAAATACGAACCGAACTGTCCACCCACTCTTCTCAACAGCAAATGTTATTCATGCACCTGGACGACCTTGAAAATCGCAACAGGCGCAACAATATTAGAATTCGCGGCCTCCCCGAAGCGACGCGGGCCGCTGATCTACACCCAACCTTACTTGGTGTCTTTAATATGATCCTGGGACGCCCACCTGAAACTCACATTGACATTGACCGAGCTCATAGGGCCCTTCGGCCGCAGAGTGGTGACCCAGCTAGGCCACGTGATGTGATCTGTCGGATCCATTATTACTCAATTAAAGAGGAAATCATGCAGAAAGCGCGCCTACTTCCTGAAGTGGACTTTGATGGGGCCAAACTCCTTCTTTTTCCGGATCTTTCGAGACGTACCCTTCGCCTCAGAGCAGCCTTAAAACCCTTGCTGGCGTTACTGCAGTCCCGCAACATCACGTACCGCTGGGGCTTTCCTTTTGCCCTCCATGCCAGGTTTAATGACAAGACTGCTTCTTTGCGCTCACCATGTGACTTACCAGCTTTCCTGCAGGCTTTTGGGCTTCCAAGTGTTTCCCTCCCGGATTGGGAGACGATTCTCCGCAACCCCTTGTCAACGGGATGGCAGCCGGAGCCCTCCACTTCCCAGAACTCCCACCGACCCCTGGCACCAAGACCACAACGAACCAGGAGAAGGAGAAGAAGTGTGTCTCGCTCGGATTCTGAACTTTAAACGCCACAACAGCTGCGGGACACGTGAGAGCTCTCCGCACTCTGTTAGGTTTCTCTCAGGGTTTTCTTTGCCTAACACACTGCCCCTATGCAATACTAGGATTATAAGTGTATCCCCCCGAGTTAATTGTTTGCTCATTATGTTTGTTTACAGTGATGGCCGACTAGGGCTCCATGACCAGGAGCTGCCCACCTATACCCCCTAATAGGTACTCAGATGATAGTGCCCCATCTGATAGTGTTAGTACACCTGTTGTACGAATTAGAAATATTGCCGCCTATGTTTTGGTGTTGCTGTTTTGCTTTCTTTGTCTGTCTCTTTCTCTCTTTCCCCTCTTTCCCCCTCTCTTGCCAACACGGTCCTTGTGGTGTCGACATAGTGCTCTCTCTTGTGTTTTGCCTCACTAGATGCCTCTTGTTTTCCAATGGAAACACTTAACATTACATCCCTGAATGTTCAGGGATTTAATGTTCCTGAGAAAAGATCGCAAATCCTGTATGCAGTGCACAAAATGAGAGCACAAATCCTATGTTTACAGGAAACCCACTTTCAGGCAGATAAGATTCCAGCCTTCAGGAACCGCTATTATCAACAGTGGTTCCATAGCAGCAACCCTGAAGGCAGGACTAGGGGAGTGGCTATTTTGCTGCATAAATCCTTACCATGTCAGGTCCTGGAGACGAGGACAGATTCTGAGGCACGATATGTCTTCCTACGCTGCACTATTGCTAATCAACTGTATACGATTGCCAATGTGTATGCCCCAAACCATAATCAGCAGACGTTCTTAGCCAAAACCCTAGATGACCTTAACACCTTTCAGCAAGGCCACCTGATTGTCTGTGGAGACTTGAATGTTCCGCTCATGCCATCCTTAGACACGTCCTCGGGTCTGTCTTCGTTTCCTTGCAATAAACGTAATAAAATTAGAAGAGACTTACACGCCATGCAGCTATGTGATGCTTGGCGTTTGGCCAATCCAGGCGCCCGTGACTACACCCATTTTTCTAATGTCCACAACAGCTACAGTAGAATAGACTATATCCTTCTCCATCACCACCTGTTAGATAGACTGCGCTCGGTATCCATTGGCAATATACTCCTAACTGACCATGCTCCCGTCCACTGTAAGCTCTCTTTGCCTCAGACCATGTCAAAATCGTTCACCTGGAGACTCAATGAGTCTCTGCTCAACGACCCCCTATGCTTAGCTGACCTAAAAACAGCTATCAGCCACTTTGAGATGGACCATAGCTCAGACAACACTTCACCACAAATGAAGTGGGAAGCCCTCAAGTGTGTCTTAAGGGGTATTCTGATAAAGCATGGATCCAGGTTAAAGAGAGTGGCAGCTGGTAAATTACACAAACTATTAGACACCTTGCAGACCTTAGAACTGAGACATAAGTCGACGCTAGCAGAGGAAGACCGCAGGGAACTTATAAGGGTACGCAGTGAGATTACGAAACTCCTAGAAAAAAAGCATCATAGGTATAGACAAATATGTGCAAGTGTTGCCTACGAGCACAGCAATAAATCAGGTAGACTTCTAGCCAGGGCTTTGAGGGATAAAAGAGCTTCCTTATATATTCAATCCGTAAAGAACTCCAATGGCCAGGTGGTTAGGCTTACCTCTGAAATACTGGATGCCTTTAAGCGCTATTACACTGACCTATATCATCTACCACCAGTGACAGGGGTCACCAGGGAAGATAAGCTACACTTCATCACCCGCACAGCCCTTCCACGCCTAGATTCGGCAGCCCTGACGGAACTGGAAACTCCGTTTGGTGCTAACGAACTTGCACTGCCATAACCTCACTCCCCTCCGGCAAAAGCCCTGGCCCGGACGGTTACACTGCTAAATTCTTTAAAATTTTACAATCTGAACTCTCCCCACATATTCTAGCGACCTTTAATGGAATTTCTTCTTCCTCGCCCTTCCCATCGTCTTTTCTTAGCGCACATGTCACCGTTATACCTAAAGAGGGTAAGGACCCGAACCTATGCGCAAGCTACAGACCAATCTCCCTCATCAACACTGACGCTAAGTTGTATGCCAAGCTGCTGGCCCAGAGGCTGACACCCCTCCTCGGAGCCCTGGTCCACCCTGACCAAGTTGGATTCATACCCTCGAGGGAGGCCAGAGATAATACTCTGAAAACGTTCTCTGTAATCCAATATGCTCATGCCTCCAACACACCCTGTATGCTACTATCACTGGATGCTGAGAAAGCATTTGACAGGGTGGACTGGGGTTTTCTGAGAGGGGTCCTAGAGGGCATTGGTTTGGGGGCGGTGATGCAGGAGCGCATTCTAGCACTATACCAATATCCACAAGCACGAATCAGAATCAATGGGGCCCTCTCCGACCCTCTCACGATATGTAATGGCACCAGACAGGGGTGCCCCCTTTCCCCACTCCTCTACGTCCTGGTTATGGAACATCTGTTGAGGGCGATTAGATTAAACGAGGGCGTGAGGGGCATCAGGCTTGGAGAGCTGCACTTAAAATGCTCAGCTTTTGCTGATGATCTGCTTGTGTATCTCACAGCACCACAGAGTTCTTTGCCGTCCTTAATGGACACCCTTGCTGAATACAGTAGGGTAAGCAATTACAAGATTAATCTCTCCAAGAGCGTTGCCCTTAATGTCTCTTTGCCCCATGATACAGTCTCCCCTCTCCAACAGCGGTTTCCCTTTGTCTGGCGCACCTCTTCTTTTAAATACCTAGGAATCCAGATTCCGGCTAGGCTGACGGACACTTTTGCCCTGAATTTCGCCCCTCTGTTGTCTCAGTTCGGGGTGTACCTGGCCAAGTGGGACAGGAGGGACTTTTCGTGGCTGGGCAGAATTAATATAATCAAAATGAATTTGCTGCCCAGACTCCTGTATCTATTTCAGACCGTTCCGAGTGTTCTCCCTCGCTCCTACTTCCAAGCGATTAATCGTCTCTTTTCACGATTTATCTGGCAACGGAGACGACCCCGCTTGGCGCGGTCCACCCTATCTCTGTCAAGGCAGAGGGGGGGTCTGGCTCTCCCGGACCCGTATAAATACTATATTGCCGCAGTAGCCACTAGGATCCTTGATAGCTACCATGGCTTGACTTCCAAACTATGGGTGCAATTTGAAAATGTCATCTCACCTTTTTCTTTACCGTCCCTCCTGTGGATTAAACCCACTTCGTGGACGGGTACCCAATTGTCATCCTTGCCCTTAGTATCCCGCACCGTACTGCTGACGTTCCGATACACAAAGGCCACATTAGCCCTTTACGAACCAAATGGCCCTCTCACCCCTATTTTGCGCAATACTGAATTTCCCGCAGGTCATGCAGACCCCTCATTCCTCAACTTCCCCAGAACGCGTCATCTTAGCTTCAGGGACGTATGCGCGACGGCATCCCTTATCCCGTACGAGATACTCATCCCTGAGTCAGACAGAACACCCAGACTGCACTGGCAATACCTCCAGCTGTCACACTTCTACCGATCCCTGACACACAACAGCAACCTTCACAGACAGCTTACAGTGTTTGAGGGCCTTTGTGTTCAGGCCGAACCCCCCACGCACACTATATCACTTATATACGCCATACTGAACACTCCCGAGGACTCTTATAAGACGACTTTTCAGTTGGGTTGGGAGACTGAACTGAACCGCACCTTTTCGGGGGAGGATTGGGGGAAGGCTCTGTTCTTTTGCCATAAATCCTCGATCTCCGGCAGGGCTCAGGAGACGAGCTTCAAGATCCTGTCGCGTTGGTACAGAGTCCCGACTGTGCTTCATAGATTATATGTCTCTGTCCCTGACACCTGCTGGAGATGTGGATTGGCCAGAGGAAACATGTCTCACATATGGTGGGGGTGTAACAGTTTACAGGGGTTTTGGACGGAAGTGATTGCTATAATAAGGGAAATCACGGGAACGACTCTGCCCAACGATCCTGCTACTCTCCTACTAATAATGCTACCGGGATCTCTAGCTAAATGTAAAAAGGGGCTTATTAAATTCCTATTGCTGGCAGCCAAGACAGTGATACCGAGGAGATGGAGGTCTGATACTCCCCCTACGATAACTGAGTGGTTTGCTGAGATTCTCCATCTACAGAGAATGGAGGAGCTGACAGCGGAATTCCATAATAGACTCCAGCCTACAGCTAGGATGTGGTTCCCATGGGCGGCCTTTCTGGACTCGCCTTCCTATAAGAATCGCGCCACAGCGCAGCAGGACTGAATTCACGGGGCTGCCCTCCCCTCTTGAACAGATCTTTTCTCTTCTGCCAGGACCGTGTTGGCCCCCTCTCTCCCCCCGCCCTTTCCTCCCTCCTTCTACTCTTCCCTTCTCCTTTTGTTTGGTAATAGGCTACCTTTCAGGCCTCTCCTGATATGCTTTATTTAACTTGTTCTCCTTCTGGTTTCATGCTGAAAGTATTCTATTTTGGATGTTTGACTTCTGCATCTTGCATTGCTAATTTTTGCTGTATTCATGCGATACGCAGTTGAAAATATGTTACACGTTTGTATGTTTTGCTACTTGTCGGGCTTATTGCCCATTTTTTAACCATCCACTGCTGTTTGTAAATCTTTTTCTTTCAATAAAAAGCTTTAAGTAAAAAAAAAAAAAAAAAAAAAAGAATGTAAACGGACGTTATTTTAAATTTAACTGGCAGGCGTTATTCAACAGCTTGTGAACACGGCCTTAGGGCGTGTTTACAAAGAGAGATTTATCGGACAGTTTTAAAGCCAAAGCCAGGAACAGACTATAAACAGAGAAAAGGTCAAAAGGAATGGCGAGTTGGCATGCGGGTGCACAAAATTGTGCCCGCATCCAAATTCATCAGAAACTTAGATCATCTGGCCAGTACTGCAGTACTAGCCGGGATGATGTTCTCGGACACCGGCCGTTCTGTGACCCTGGCCGGGTCACAGAACGGCCAGCGTCTTACACCATGTGAACATGGCTTTAGGCTGTATTGTTTTTTTTCCTGGCAGCCCTAGGGTAGAATTTAGTGGGTAAATGAAGGGATAAATCTGCACCCATAGAGCAGCTGTTTGTAGAGGGACTCCCTGTAGTACTGCAAGCACAATCCATACCAGTGTGAACAGTCCCTTCCTGGCAGAATACTCTATTGGAGGTAAATGGGAGCCCTGCTGTATATGTCTGACAGAGGACTGGGGTGATGTGGGTCTGACAGAGGACTGGGGTGATGTGGGTCTGACCAGTAGCGTAGCGACTGCGGTCGCTAGCAAGGGGCGGGGTCCCTCGAGGCCTGCCACTGCGCTGCCCCCCTCCCATTCCCACTTGTAACCGCAGGTGAGTTAATTTTTTTCTTTTCGCAAAGACTGGTGGTTATCTAGAAGGGGGATAACACGGGGGGCCATCTAGAAGGGGGATAACACGGGGGGCCATCTAGAAGGGGGATAACACGGGGGGCCATCTATAAGGGGGATAACACGGGGCCATCTATAAGGGGCATAACATGGGGGCCATCTATACGGGGGATAACATGGGGGCCATCTATACGGGGGATAACATGGGGGCCATCTATACGGGGGATATAATGGACCACGTACTATAAGGGGGGGGGGTCACAGTCAGCCTACTCACTAAATGAGGACGTAAAGGGGCCGAAACAGATGTGCAGTTTGTAGAGAGATGAGGCAAGAGTGAGGAGCCTAATCTGTCTGTCTGACAGATTCTGTGGATTCGTGGCTCAGAGAAGTTCTCATAATGGCCCAGGGCAGATGGAGAAGAAGATGAAAAGGGAAGAACTCCGATCAGAGAAGACGTCCCCTGTGAGTCACCTGATATAACTGCACTGTATAGCTGGGGCTACCTCTATATGACTGGATGAGGTGATAGTGATCTTTGTACAGACGATTTTAGTCAGTAGCAACGGTGGTGTAAGTCAGTATGTGGTGGTTATATTTGTTACTTGTAATCTGGTACTGTGTTTTATTGGATTTAGTACACT